>NW_009196686.1:0-28852 GCF_000690835.1 Fulmarus glacialis | reverse complement strand
AGGCTGAGAGAGTTGGGGTTGTTCAGCCTGGAGAAAAGAAGGCTCTGGGAAGACCTTATAGCAGCCTTCCAGTACCTGAAGGTACTACGAGAAAGGTGGAGAGAGACTTTTTGCAAGGGTATGTGGTGATAGGACAAGGGGTAATGGTTTTAAACTGAAAGAGGGTAGATTTAGACTAGATATAAGGAAGAAATTTTTTACTATGAGGGCGATGAGGCACTGGAACAGGTTGCCCAGAGAAGTTGTGGATGCCCCATCCCTGGCAGTGTTCAAGGCCAGGGTTGATGGGTCTTTGAGCAAGCTGGGCTAGGGGAAGGTGTCCTTGCCCATGGCAGGGGGGTTGGAACTAGATGATCTTTAAGGTCCCTTCCAACCCAAACCATTCTACAATTCTATGATTCTAGATAAAATGTTATCTAAAAAGTGTTATGAAGCAAAAAATACTGTGTATGTTCAATAATTTTACAGGCTTTAACATACCTTTCTTCAAGCTCAGGGTGTTTTGTTTTGTTGCAACCAATATCAGCACATTAATCTGTGAATCTGTGGGTATGTGCAAATTTATGTGTACTCCAGAAAAGGCTGTTGGATTAGAAGTGATTAATTGGAGTAATACACAACAAATGTCTGTCTTTCATCTTTAGCCATACTACTTTTATATTCCTCACTAATGTAGCACTTAGGAATTTAGCCTAACATTACAAATCACTCCAAAACTTTCACTGAATTGTCCAACAAAATAAAAACATCTTCTGTTTCTTCAGCTAATGCCAAAGGTGAATTTGGTGCAGTGGAATTAATTTGATGCTACATTAAAAACTGAACACAGGTTTGTGTATAGTTATTGTGCTGATCCTTATTGTAAATTTTAACGGAGAGAGTAGCAGTATGAAATGGTTGCAAAGATCCTCATCCAAAGAAAACACTATGTCCTGCCCTTAACCTGATGAGTCATTTTACTGTGGGACTTTGGGAGGCCGCAGATAGCTCTACATCCCAGAGGTCACCTATGTCTTGCTGGGGAGCTGCGCAGTGTCTGTGCAGCTTCCCTTGGATTGTAAACAGAATTTATCACTGCTTCCTACCCAGGCAGTAGATAGCGCATCAGGGAAGATGTATACTCACATAGTGGGGTTTCATCTCTTCCAAAGCAACAAAATCATTGAAAGATTGAAGGCTGAAGAAACAGTGCTGCCCAAAGTGGCATCACGGTTCAGGTCATGCTCCACAGTTCAGGCCCAGGGGGCTGACCTACTGCTGCTGCCTACTGCATACAAATGTGCCTTTGGGAACAGAACCTACTGTGGTTTCTCTCATGTTACCTCCCCATCCTTTCTTGACACCAACACATGGTTTACTGTGTCTGGATGCTCACTTACTTTCCGGCCAGGTGGTGTCTGTGAAACAAATGGAACTTGGGAATTGATGCAGTTTTGCATCATCTTTTTTCTCTCCGCGGGGTCCTCTCGCCTTGTGTCATTAGGCTAGTTCCTGATGTCAGCTGATATGCTCCTTGAGGGCAACGGTTCTTCTTCAGGGGCTTACGCAGGCTGGGAACGGCTGAGAACAGTGTGTTCAGCAGCTGCTGGCTTGCTTCATCTCACTTCTATTCACAGAGAAATGTGGGTGCAGAATGGACATAAGGCAAGGCCATTAATATAGAACATTTATTTGCCTTCTTCTATATCCAAAACTTCACTGAGGCCCTGTGTGCTGTACTGTGCAATCACAGAATCATAGAAATGGTGTTTTGAAGGGATCTCTGGATATAGTAAGTTACTTCTCTGGTATTTGTGGTATTTCTCCAAATAATGCAGTGTCTGACTCTGACAGCGACCATAGATCAGTTAGATTTTTTGCTATGGACTTAGCTGCTTTGACTACTCCTGTTATATGTTGGTAATACGAAAAAAAATATTCAGACCTAGAGTAAATATAGCATGACAAACTGGAAGGCTGACAAGGGTCCAATAAATAACTAGGAAATAAAAGACATGGTGGAAAATGAAAACGTGTCAATCCTTCACATGAGAGTTCATTACAGAGGAACTTAGGAGAGTTTCTGTGTTGCATCCTGCATAAAGAAGCAGTCTGAAGAGGTGTCTCAGAATGAAGTGTCAGCTGAAGCGGCTTAGAATAAATCAGGTTTTCCAATAGGATCAGATAGTGAGGGCCGGATGTTATTCACTCAAGGGTTCTAAAAGAACTGAGAGATGAAATTGTTGAGCCAGGTAGGTGGAAGAGCAGAATGGATAGACAGGTGGCAAGTATGACAGAATGAAGAAGAACTGACACAGCATTTCAGAGGTCATTGGAGGAGCTGATGAGCATGGGGAAAAAAGTGATCCAGCTGAGATACAGTGTGCATCAGTTCTGAAAACCCTGTTGGACGCCGCACCTCACCAAAGGCTTTTAAAGAAACTGAAGTATAATGACATAAAGGAAAAAAAAATCCTTCATGAATTAATAACTGAATGAAAGTCAATAAACAAGCAGTAGGAATAAATAGTAAGTGGCAGGAAGGATTCCAGTGATGTCCCAGAAAGTTGCTGTCCCATTTTGTCATACGTTTCATGCAAGAGGGGCATGCAGTGAAGTAACAACATTTGTAAAAACACACAGTTATTTAAAATAATCAAAACTAGGCCAGATGTGACAAAGAGCTCTATCAATTTATGATTGAGGAATTTGTCTAGTCACTCCATAAAGAAAAATTCACCAAAGTCTTTTAAAAATTATGAGTACTTCTACAACAATAGAGAAAATGTGCCCAGTCAGGACACCGAGACCCACTGGGACAAAACAACTTGCATTTAAGCTAGTAAATTCTTTTAGCCTCCAAAACAACTAATTTACTGCCCATTGTTGTACATATGTGGTTGGGATTTTTTTTCTCCACACGCACATATTATTTTGTATGTATCAACTTTGCATGCCATCCATCATTTGATCCCCAACACCATGAGCTCTTTGTCACATCTGTGTAGGAGCGCGCAGGCCAGCAGGGAGCCAGGCAGTAGTGCCAGGCTCTACCTTGCCTCTGGGTTTAGCTGTACAGGCAAGCTTGTTCCAGTGCCTGGGCATGTGCCCCGGCTGTTTAATTTGATAGGAAAGAGCCTGGGAAGCTTCTGTCTGCCAGCAACTGGAAAGGGAAACTTTCCCTCTGCTCACCCTGCCTTTCTGGTGCCGGAGAGAGGCTCCCGCGCTGGCTGGCTCCTGGAGCTGAGCCCCTACAGCGAGTTCTCAGCATGGGAGGGACGTGTGCGGTTTGGATCAAAAACGAATTCTGCCCATATGCTTTTTCAATTTTTTTTTACATAATGAACTATTGGGATTTATCCTTTTTGAAATAAAAAATACAACATATTCTTTAAAGCAGTCAGGTAATTAATCTGAGAACCTTCAAGGCGGTTGTGCCAGTATCGGTTGATCGCGTGGCATTTTTTAAAGCTAAGCTATTAACACATGGCATAACATGTTAATCAACATGTATTTGAATACAGTACGTTGCAAATATACAAGAAACACAAACATTTTTATTAAAGGTTTACAATGCAGATACAGAAGTTGTGTAATAATATGCTACTTACTGCAAAGCACTACAATGAACACTCAAGCCTTCTGGAAAAAACCAAGACATTTTACTTATTTTTGCTAATGCTCTGCTAATACAATTTGCTTCCTCATATCCTTGGACCATCAAGACTACAACAACACTACTGCTGCTAAAAATATTTACAGTCAGGTTGCTCAATTAATTATTGGACTGTAGAAACTGAAAATATCTTTAAAAATATTAGGCTGTCTGTTGGCAAGTCATAGTATTTTGCTGTGAGCTTCATTCCATTCTAAGTAGAGAAGAAATAATGGTTTCAATTCGTTATGTAAATTCTGTGAAAGCTGAGGAACTTTTGACTGGTCATGAAACTATGAATTTAAGTTTAATTAAACATATTTCTGATCGATCAGTTAAGACTTTTTCAAATACATTTAATGTATTTCAATTTTGTGAGGTTGTTGTATGTGAGCGTGGCAGACTACTCAGAACCCGTCAGATAGTAATGACTTTGTATGATGTTAATCCATCTGCATTTCTGGGGTATTCTGTGTTCTTTCTTGTTATCTAAATAATACTGCTGTGTAGTGCAAAACAATATGTCAAAGTCTTCCGAGTGCCTATCTTATGCTGTTTAAAAATTAGATGCAAAACCTCTTAGAATGATGACGATTCTGGTTTAAATTTTAATGATGACTACGAGGAGATCCTGCTAAACTAATAAAAAATTAAATATTAAATCCCTATGACAGCACAGTGGAATTTTCAACAGAAAAGGGAAAAAAAATTTAAGGCACTTCTGCTGTATCTAGTTTCGTATTCTGCTGATATATAGGGCTACATATTTAGCTGCAACACAGTGATGAAACTCAAATATTACTTTAATTTACAACTTGCAAGGATTTGGCCTTCAATCTTTATTATGCAGTCCATGGCAGAAACAAACAATTTCACATTAAAAGTGTATTGTTACATAGATTTTAACAATGAAAATAAGAAATACATTTTGGCTGCAGAAATAAAAAACCCATCCTGTTCCACAGAGTTGTATTTTAGAATACATTTAAATTCATCAAAGCACATTTTCCCCTAGTTAACTACTGATGATTTATTTACAAAGCAAGTAACAAACAATGGCTAGAAAATACCATTGCACCACAAATTATCTACATGGATATTTCTATTTTTCATACTAGAAAACAGCCAAGGTGGCATTTACTTTAGTAAAATGTTTCTTTCATAAATCTTAATGTGTTTTAGCAGCTAATACAAAATGGAGATGCAGACTATATTACGCTAGTTAGAAAAGCAAACACATTATGGGTTTGGTTAAGAAAAAATAGATGTATAGCAAAACATAACTTTTTTTTTTTTAAAAAAAAAAAAGGGCCTAATGCATTAACTGCTCCAAGCATTTCACATAGGGACTGCTGATGACTTACAAATTTTTTTTTTTAAAAAAAAAAAAGGGCCTAATGCATTAACTGCTCCAAGCATTTCACATAGGGACTGCCGATGACTTACTTACAAATTCAAAATGTTGCTGACAGGACAGCTGAAATTTGAGAAACTACTTGAAAAAGAAGTCATCATCAGCCTGCGCTAGCTCTGACAGGCTTATAGCTAGATTTCTATTCACATAGGAATTTACGTTAATACAGTCTATGCTGTTTTGGGGATCATTTGACAATCAATAACAACATGGAATACTTTCATTTACTCATCTCTTTCAGAAGAAGTGATAGCTCATTGTTTTGATTTTAAAGTCTATTTTTTATGTGAGAAACACAAGCAGAAGGTGAAGCTTGGAGTTTTGTTTTTTGTTAAGTGAGCACTGAAAGAAATATTTTCCCTTTGAAATTGTGGAACATGCAATCCTTGTAAGAGAAGACCTCTTGAACTGCAAATGTGTTGTTCTAGATGATCTTGTGAGGCTTCAGCACACAAATAACCTGCACAGAAAACACCTCCACAAATAAATAAATTTTAAGAGTAAATCGAGTACCCACCTTCATTTCCCATTATTTCCCATCATTAAAAGCTCACCTTCATTTTTCAAACTATAGTTGCCTAGCCTTTGAATTTTTGCTTCCAACCTGTTTAACACCACTGTAATTTGTCAAGACCATGTCAGATCGCTACAGGTACAGTAGCTTTGTTTTAGACTAACGTGTGTATTCCTGGTAAACATGACTGTTTTGAACACTGGAGCCTGGCAAGCCCCCGTATCTCTTGGCTCTCCTTGCTGTTAAGTTTCATGCTTCTGTTATGCGCAATGTAGAAGTGCTGCAGAAGCAATTTTTGACAGACTGGAAAAGCAGGCACTTTCCTCTGTGGTATTTTTTTGAGGGAAAGCGTGTCCTACACATTCCCATAGCATACTGCCCAGACACACCGTGGCACTGGTGTGCAACTGCTTTGAGAGCTATGCGGCAGGAGACCCTGTCACGGCAGTGGAGTAGTTTCAGCTTCTTGAAGTTCCAACTGAAAGGAAAGAAATTGCAAATACAATGAACAATTACTTGATTTCTTCCCACCCACAAGTTCGTGTGTGTGTTTGCATGTGTGGGGTTTTTTTAAAGAGGAATTTACTTCTCATTTGCAGCTACTGTCCTGCGGTATAAAGCTAAACAGGTAGCCCAGAGAGTAAGGCAAGACTATGCCTTCGCCATGAAGCAACAAAGGCAGAGGAAACGATCATAGAGAAGTTTCATGTCTGACCTTCAAAGACAAAGAAACATTAGTAGATCTGAAATTTGAATTAGAATTAGAATATATTTCATACCAAGCCAATTGTTCTCTTTCTAGAGGGGAACTCTATGAATTTCGCGAGTATGGAAGGGTTTCACTCCCTCCTTGTATTCTTTTTGTAGCAATTGCCGAGGAGTTAGTATTTCAGATGATACATTCTGTGCTCGCATCAGTACATTGGCTAAATTTTGGATGTGCAGTTAAAGACAAGTTTAAATTCTGTGTGAGATGGACTGACATCAGCAAACAAACCCATCAGCCTCTCAGCCCTGCGTGCCCACAGCAGCCATGTCAAGGCCTCTCTGCATACAGCCGCAATAGCACTACGGATGTTTTCATCAAGAAAATCTGCCCACTGCACAGCACGTCCTGAAAGTCTGCAACCCTTTTTACTGCCCAGCAAATGTTGTCCTGCAGCACTAGAACCTGTTGAAAACAGGGTGGGAGACACTGTGGATAAAGGGTTTATGGTATGGAAGGTAGAGTCACAGATGAAGCCTGACTGAGACAAGAGACGGAACGTGCTCCTGTAAAAGTAATGGGACATGGGTAAGGATTTTGGGGCAGGGAGAAGGAAAGTGCATTTTCTAACTGGATTGCTTTCCAAGCATGTTCAGCAGAGTGGAGGCTGTTAGGACTTCTGATTTGGAGATAAATTTCTCCAAGGCCACAGCATAACTCAAATGCTTGTTCAATTTAACATGCTATATTTAGGGATTTTCTTTATTCTGTATTGGGAATATTTCTCCTCAGCTCCTTTTGACCAGAAACTGACCTGATCCTAAATGGGAATGTCCCTGTCTTTTGGAGAAATCTAGATCCAGAAATGAATTTTGAAGTCCATATTCACTTATTTTTATGGATTAAATAGAAGCATTTATTTTGTATTTTTTTTATTTTTTCACCAATGAACTTTTTCTAATTTATTAAGGAAAAAATTGAAATGTTTTGTTTCCCGTTTATTCTAATTCACAGCTTAAGGAATTCCACAAATAGAGGCAACCTCATAAGCCATCTAATTAGTTCTGGTCCTCATAGCATAGTTTATTCTTGTTTCCTTTCATGAAACAATCTGACAAACACATTCTGTTTTCTCTGCTACCTAGAATATTCACAAAGGGCCCATGTCAGTGCAAATCAACTACAAAAGAAAGCACAGTTTTGAGGACCTATTGAATTTAGACAAGCCTTTCATAATTGTCATTATCTTGTCAGAAATGGGCATTATAAGAAATCAATACTTCATAATTATTATTGGAACACAGTATTATTTACAAAGGAGGTATGTCAATTTTCTAAAAATACACAGAAAGGCCATTCTCTATTAATACAGGTAGATGCAAATCTGCCAAGGTTTGGAGTTACAGAATCTGCCCAGCTTTTCTCATGTTTCTGCATAGGACTCACCAGCATTCCCCATATTTGTTTGCAATCTGTCATACAGCACTGGGAAAATTAAAATGTAAGAAAGTACTTTCTTCATTTATTTAATCAAAGTGAAACTAGCTTTCATTTTTTCCTTGTTTCAACTTAAAAATAGTTT
Source organism: Fulmarus glacialis (assembly GCF_000690835.1). Classification (NCBI taxonomy): domain Eukaryota; kingdom Metazoa; phylum Chordata; class Aves; order Procellariiformes; family Procellariidae; genus Fulmarus; species Fulmarus glacialis. The sequence goes on along the minus strand of NW_009196686.1, from coordinate 21,002 downwards.
TTCTTTAATCCAATATCCTTTTTATTTCTACACGTGGCTGCCAATCCAAGCAATAAGGGCAAAGCTTTCAGGGCTGAGCACAAATACCAGAGCTTCTGGTTACTGAACATATCTGAGGCCTCATTTTCAGCACATGAGGAGGATTTGCAGCTTCCATTATAGCATTTAGACACTTCAGTGGTTAAGGAGAAAGTATCAGAAGCTAAAAATACAAAAATTAGTTACATAGGATGACTAAATAGTCCTGAAAATGTGCCTATACATAGTTTGCTTAGTTGCTTGGATACATTCAGGTGAGGCTGCTATAAAAACTTAAATGGGTCACAAAGAAACTAACTCACTGAAACAAATTAAGTTTCTCAGATTTCTATAATTATTGATAATCCATTATCCTAAGTATTTAGGATTTTTTTGTTATTAACAGATAGATATTATCAAAAATAGAAGGTATTTGGAAAACACAGTTTTCAGGAAAAAAGAATTATCAATGAATTTTAAATTTAAAAAAATACTCAAACATTTTTTAATCTCAGAGATAAATTAAGGCAGAGAGTCTCTGTGCATCTAAAATAAAAGCTATTTCAAAATACTTGTCAAGGTCTTTGTTATGAATCAGGTTAATGTCAATGACATCAAAAAACCTCAGCCATTTGCAAAAGCTAATATTTGGTCCTTTATTACTATTCCCTACCAGTATTGGGTCATTCAGAGAAAAGTTCAAAGTAAGCAGTTTTGCTTTGCAAACAATTTTTCCAGGATTCCAACACTCCTACTCTTGTTTTAACTCTTCATGCAAATGCACTTATAAGATTGCATATGCCTCCCTGAAAATTAAAAGTGAGCCAAGCCTTTAAGCTCACGTTGGAACAAGCATACCTATGCATTTTACTGCAGGAGTTAGTTGAGTGTAACACAGGATACATCTCCCACAGACGTGGAACGTCTCAGTCTTCCAGTTTTTGCATGCCTGATTAGCCACTGTCTTTTCTCCCTCAGAACTATGTTGCTCCACTGAGCATGTACAATTTCTATAAATGCTCACACCATCAGTCTTGTGGGTCGGATGCTACTCTGTGCATTTGAAAGAAGCTGCATTTCTGGAGGAGTTTTGAACTTGTTCTGCTCTTCCACTTTTTGTAAATGCTGATAAAACAATAATCAAACTCTTAATCTAGATCTTTTTGGTAATGCCAAAGAGCCACAGAGTAGGCCAAAGGCCAGTATCTTAACTCAGAATAATATGAATATTTATGATGTTTCCTGTTACTGCTTTTGCACTGATAGAAAACACAGTCATTCCTTCCACCAGCGAATTTTTAAGTGCTTATTTTTAAGTGCTTTAAGAGTGTGAGGCCCTAAGCTGTTGAGTGATTGAGTGCTTGAGTGCTTGCATTTCTCATTAACTTTAGCAGGAGTAAAGAATTCTCACTTGGCAAAAAAGCAACTTGTAGAACACCTGTTTCTTTGAAAATGACGTGAAGTGTGCCCAGTACTATACAGCCGTGCCATTAGAATTCATACCAAACGCTCTCCAAGGCCTTGTCTACACAAGAAAGAGCTTGTCAGTATACTTAGATCAATACAGCTAGACTTTCTTGTACAGAAGGCACTTACCTGTGAAAAGAATGCCCTGTCAATAGACTTTACAAAAGCTCACTGTTTGAGCAAAAAGTGGTTGGTTTGGGGTTTTTTCCTTTATTTTTTTCTTTCTTTTTTCTTTTCTGAGAGCAAAAGCTGCATTCACCCTAGGGCTTTCTCTGTTTAAAAAAATAATAATAATACTACTACTAAAAAAAAAATTAGATGTTACATTTGTAAGTACTATCCCAGAGAACCTTTTTAGTGTAGATTAGTCCTACAACCTTGCCTGTCATTCTGATAGTAGCAGGCAACAAAAATGCTGTCTTTTACAGAAATGTTTGCTGGAGAAAAAAAATAAATGAAGTTTAATATTCAGGTTTGAACATGGCTTGGTGTGAATGTATTCTATAGACGTTGTGGAGAGTGAGAAAGACTGCACCCGATAGCTGGTGTGCTGTACTCCAGGGAGCGCAGCAGTCACAAGGCTCAGGTCGACATCCAGTGAGCACATCTGGCAAAAATAAACCAGTGGCAGCAGCAGCAGCTGCCAAAGCCAGGACTGCAGGGATGGTGGTGACGGAAGTGAAATTGGGCCCATTTATGGCCACTTCAAATTCTTTCAAATACCAAACCATGCAAAGAGACCTATCCACCCATCTATGAGGACGTGAGCTTCCAAGGGTTGTCTTCTCCCCAGCCCTGGGGAAAACTGATGGCTAGTTGCTAGGAAGAGCTACCAAAGTAGTCAAAGCTGGGTAGTCAAACAATTTCTTAGAGCTCTGCATACACCTTTTTTGTTCCATGTATATTGGCTCTTTGCTTCAGTTTCGTTCCTTCCTGCCTCACTCGGACCTCATTTCTGATGTTCCCCTTTCTCCTCTGCACTCTTCCTCTCACCTCCCTTTCCTGTCAGCGTCTTCCCCTTCACTTCTCTTTACATGTGCTTTATCTCTTCTTAACTAATTTCACTGCTATTCCCTGAATGGAAAAAAGAAATAAACAACAAAGAACCCAGCTGTGAGACTAGCTTCCTCCTTATTGCCACCGTAAAGCTCACTTCACTTGCTTGGTTCACCCCTGCCTCAGCCGGCTCTCTCCCTTGTTGGTGTCGGTTGAAAGATCTTTGTGGGAAGGATCATCTTCTATTCTGTGTTTGCTCAGTGCCCAGGGAAATAGACTTTATTTCACACAGCCTCTGGGCAGAACCACATTAATCTTTGCTAAGGGTAGAAGTTTAGAAGGCTACAGCTCTGCTAAAAATAATACAAAGATACACAACTAAATGGAGAAAATGTGTGCATACACACTGCACTGTAAAAAGTTGGAATTGTACTAGATATAGATACAATCCTGTTGTCAGACACATGCACAAAATTGACTCCACTGAGGCCTACAAATGCATTATTAACAGCTGAATCTGTCTAACAGATTTTCGCTACACCTAGTAAATACTACATGTATATACATACATACATATATGTATGTGCCTATGCCAATTTTGGCAGTTCTGCTCCACTGCCAAAGTATGCGTAAGACCGAGCAGGTGATAACTGATTTCACAGGCCACGGTTTGGCATGTATGAATCAGATACTGGTGAACAACACCAGCAACTGCAGATGCATAATAAGGCGCCTCCCTTTATCCCTTCTCTCTTTAGCCTGCTCCCTCCTCTTTTCTGGTGCAATTACTATGTTGTCTGTTTGGAGATGGTAACGTTCTGATTTGGGCTTTCTGGCAGCAGCTGAGTGGCAGGTATGCAACTGCTTTCACACGGAGCCATTGACTTCTGCACCTTGAGGAGGCAGCTAGCTTGTGGCTGAAGTGGCAGCAATGAGAAACTGGTGCAGGAGCAACCTAAGTATATTGCTGAAAGGTGATATGGCAAGGAATGAACTAGGCTTGTGCCTTTTGTTCTTCTTTTTAATGAACTACAGAGATGACTCAAACTTTTTCTACTGTTTGTGATGCGCTTGAGTTACTTTCATGAATGTTAAGATTTGCTTTTATGTTTTGCTTGACGTTCACTGAGGGATGGGGATTGGAAATTCTCAGGACTAATCACAGGAACATGGATGTTGAACATGTAACAAAAGAGTTTCTTTGCAAAACCTAAGCAAAAATAGCCTGAATAATAAAAAAAAAATCTGTATCTGCTGTGCCATAAAATCCCTACTTCTCAAAGGCTTTTTCTACATGGAAAAGGTATATTCTCAGTATATGGCAAAATGGCACAATACTCCTTAACATGTGTGTATGTATTTTTTACATATAGATATATATATATATCTATCTCAAAACCCACCTTAGCCAACACAAATAATTATCTGATGCAAGAACTGCATGTAGACAAGCCTTTGTCTACTTCTTGCATGTCTTCCAGGACAAAAAAGGTCAGTTAGGCCTTCTTTGCACATCAATCAAAAGTGTACAAGCACCGTTTCTTCTCTTTTTTATTCACTGTTGCAATGAGAGAAGAGAGATCTATATTCCGTCCCACTCTTGTCTCTTCAGCAGGCAAGGAGTATGGATAGAGAAATCTGTGATTAATCTCCAACCAGTTCTAAAGCAGTCAGCTGTTGTAAACATCCTGCAAATGAAACACTGTTTTGTGTGCTTTGCATATGCATGCATGCTGGACCCAGTCATGCAAGGTACCTTTGAAAGCCCTCAGCTTCTGAGCATCAACTAGAGGAGAGGACAACTAGCACCATGCAGGACTGGGGTCACTGTGTATGCATACAGCAGTTTCAAATATAACCCTGAAGGTGTTTAGACCTTCAAATAGCTACAAATCAGTATAAACTGTAACCTCAGAATACATGTCATCTCCAAGCGGGAGGCCTGGATCCAGAGATGACATCTCCACTGCTAGTCATACCTGATGGTTAGTCCTGTCCACAGTGTTGGCAGTGGAAGCATGGTCACGAGTGTTTTGTCGGACTCGGGTGGAGTTTTGCTGCTCAATGGTTGAGGAAGTGGGGATGCAGAACTCTCTGAAACACCTTTTGAAATTCTCATCTAGAAATGCATAAAGGACTGGATTAAGGCAGCTATTTGTATACCCTAGAGCAATACAGAAGTGCCAGGAGACAGTCTGGAAAGTAGTTTCTGGGATGTTGACCAGGGCTTTAATGATGACATAAATGTGGATGGGAGTCCAGCAGACAATAAACACCGCCACCACTACAAGAACCATCCTCGTGATTCTCCGCAGGTTCCTGTCCTTCTCTTTCGAGCCAGACAACATGCGAACGCTCTTCAGGCGTAAAATCATCAGCCCATAGCACACGGTAATGATCAGGACTGGCATGATGAAGGCAAAGATGAACACACAGATTTTCAGGAGGTTCTCCCAGTACCACGCAGGGTGGGAGAACGTAAGTGTGCAGTCAATGGAGCCTGGAGAAAAAGGAAAACAGCAGAGAAGAACAAGCGGGTCAGTTTTTCATTTGCTTTTCTTTAAACCTTTTTTGTTAAATATCATAGGCAAATATATGAAGATTTATTAAGTAAACAGGTAAAATGAAGCAATCTGTGACCTGTCATTGGCACAAACATTGATAGGACATAGTGCTGCAAAACATATATGAAGTGTGAGTTAGAAAAACAAAACCGAAGTAAAGTGTTCTCTTTTGCATTTTCTTGCTTGGGATTGCATGTATATTGGACAAGAAAAAGAGCTGAATTGTCATAAATGCTTAAACTTTGGCTCATTTTCACTTTCAGTATATAAAACCTGGTGAAAAGAAAGATGGTTTAACCACAGTATCTGCTGAGAGTTTGGGCATTTCAGGGCAATGGGAAGAGAATGACATGACACTTCGTAATTGTGCACAATGGAGGGTTTGGATTTATGTTGAGATGCTGTCACTTCATGGAAGGTCTTTGAGCACCAGTGATCCAGAACATGCTCTCTGCTCTGTATCACGTCCTGCCAGACTAGGTGCAACATACCTATGACTGCCAACTTCAGTGGGAATATCCTGAGTAAAGCACAGGCTTCGGTGCTGTAGGACAATGCATAACCACCCCACAGCAGAAGGCAGGCAGGCACAGATGCTTTTCCAAACACTACAGTAACTGTGTGGGGCAGTGAGACTTGCACAGACCCACAGAAGGAGCTGGAGCTGTCTGTTGTAAAAGACAGATCATGTGCAGTGCTGTGTCCAGTCAACTACAGCCAGATGCAAAATTGTTGAAGGAGTCCATTTGCACTGACACCTGCTTTATACAGGTTGGAGGTCAGAAGTTAATTCAACACCTCCACAATAAAGTGAAACAATGCAGAAAAGAGCTTAAACATTGAAATACTCAATTTAGGAATCAAAGCCAGACTTACCATGCCTGTATTTAGTAGTTGCCATGAACATAACTGGCAGCCCAATGGCAGAAGAAAGAATCCAGTTGCAGACATTGACAATTTTGGCATTTCTGGGGGTACGGAAATCAAGGGCCTTAACTGGGTGGCAAACAGCTACATAGCGATCCACACTCATGGTGCAGAGTGTAAAGATACTGGTGAACATATTGTAGTAGTCTATGGAGATAACGATCTTACAAAGGATGGTACCAAATGGCCACGTTCCCATCAAGTAATTCACACTCTGGAATGGCAGAGTACTTGTTGCTAGGGCATCTGCCAATGCAAGATTGAAAATATAGATATTGGTGGCAGTCTTCATTTTCGTGTACCTAGAAAAAAAATCAGCAAAGCATGTGAATATCCACAACTGACAATGTTAAATGAAATTGAGTCCACTGCACCATCTATAAGAAACTTTGGAGAAATAATGTGCTAGATACTGTCAAAGATCATCCTTTTGGCTTTTAACCCAATGACCTTGCTATCGTTTATCTACAATAATGTTTGCAGTTCAGCGAGGCGTTAGCTAAAGGGTGTAAGAAAGAAAAGAAAAGATTAATTTAACTTGTGCAGAGAGAAAGGATACACATAAAAGAAACAATATTATAGATGCTAAAGAATTGAGAAGCTGAAAAAAAATTGTATTTGTATGTATCAGACACTGTACTAAATGGATAGATTTTCTGTATCTGCTGATGTCACGCTGAGTATCAGAACATGGTCTGTAGAAATAGAGAACTCATTTGTAGGTTGTGGAGTAGTAATGACATAATTCCTTAGAGAATAAGTATCTAAAAGATTAGTATAATTATCAAATCCACTGTGTCTAAAAATTCAGGCTTTTAGACTTTCTCATTTTTTTATAATTATAGAATTCGAAAATAATTTGTAATGATGGTTACTACCTTGCTTTACTAATCTCCATGTCCAATATAAGTTGGACAGATGTTCTTTCAATCAAACAAGAAGACAGATGCTATTAATTATTAACCATATGCATTGAATTTATCAATAGAACCACCACCCCGGGTGGACGCTGCAGCCCTGCTGCTTGAGGTAGGAATGCTCGCTCTGCTCCACAGTGCATGTTTCGGCAGGAGGGTCAACCTCCATCGCACCCCCTTCTTCCTAAGTCTGTGCTGCTAACAACCCAAAAACCACTTCCTGAATTTTGAATATGTCACACTTCAATCACAACCGAGCAGGGGGAGCTTTCTGTGTTTTAATTTGTATTTGCATTGCTAAAGGTAGAGCCCAAATTCCGCTATAATTTCATCAAAATTTTTAAGAGCCCTTCACTCTTTGAAGTCCATTGTGTTGGCTGAGCAACACTTGAGATCCACTTTTTGTGAGGATGCTATGCTTTTGCAGTGGTACAACGAATGTTTCACTCCAAGTAATGTTCCTGGCCATGCTGCCCTGCTGTCCTGATGGCTGCTGAGATTGCTGGGCACTGTGGCTGCCTGGCTTTCGGGGGTCAGATGGCTTACTCTTTTGATAAAACTTCCTTCTGTTTCTGCAAAGTACCAAGTACAGTGTTTGATCAAACATTTTACAATTTATAGAGTGATTTGCAAGAGGAATAGCCCATTTGAAAAGATCTTTCAGGCAACCTACTCGGGAAGACAAAGTGTAAAATACAGTATTTCCATGGTTTTTTCCCTGAGACGTTGATCTCTTCAGAACATGAGTTAGCTGCAAAAAAACGGGCTGTATAGGGAACACACATCTGGAAGTTTTTTGGTAGGGTCTGGAGAAATGCAGACTTCTTGCTGAATGCATCTAGATAGCTTTTATGACGAACATCTGAAGAAGTTTGTACTGGCTTTGTTCTCTCATTTTCTAGCACTGTGCATGAGGAGCCACTAACAACCCTAATTTCAATTTAGGGTGGTTTTTTAAAAAAGATTTTCAGGTAGATCCAAGCTCTTTCTTGACTGCTGTTTTGAGAAAGTATGATCTGAATATGATACTTCCAGTTTTAAATAAAGCCTATATTCTGAAAGTACCCTAGAAACTTTTCTTCCAGGAGCACTCCATTTATCCAACAAGATTGTAACACTAACTTAGGAAGAGGTAGATGAAAGCATCCATGCCTCTCTCTGCTGGGAATTATTTAGAAAAGATGTACAGGATTGCAGTGTGGGAGAGGTACACAGTGAGCTGCAGCTCTAAGAACAGTTTGGAGGGAGGAGAAAATATTTTCTGGGTAATTTGTTGGAGAATCTTGCAGAGGAGAATGAAAATAGCAACATTTTTATATTGACTTTACTATTACCCAGAATGAAAATATTGTACTAAGCCCTCTGTTTGCCATTTCCCCTGTTGTTTATCAAAAACGAATGTCTTCTCCGTAGGTCTGACAACAGATCCAGGACCAGCTCAGGTTGTGTCCAGAGAGCTAACCTGGAGGTTTGATTGCGTTGTGAGCAGACATATCCAGCTTGCTCCAGTCTGATCCGCTCAGGCAGCAACAGCAGCGGAGGGGCAGTGGCTCTCAATTCTGCACAGACAAGGAAAGGCCATGAGGATCCTGCGCCCTCACCCAGGCTGCTGATCCCTGCTCAGCCCTGAGGTGATTGCCCTATCTTTATGGCTGGACAAGAAAGCATGCTTAGGTACGCTGCTCAGTGCTGTGGCCATCGCACACGATTCTGGCAAAGTCCTGTCTGGAGAGCACATCATCAGATGATAGTAATAATGTTTTTTTTATCTGTAATTAAAGCCATTCTTATCATTTAAAGGGAATGCTTGATAACAGCAAAAAAATAAATACACCAACCAACATGCAAGTGACTCTCAGGTTAGCATGCCAGAGGATGGGCAGGGAAAAGCTCTGAATAAGGGGAATAAAGTTTCTTCACTGGGACTGGCATGGGCCTTACCCCACTTAAATGCTACACATTTTTCAGTTTTGCTATCTTGCTTTAATTGTCAGTTTAAGCTTAAAAGTTCTTGGACTTAATTTCATTTCATGGGCTCTGTAGGCTACTAACGAAGGATTTTGCTTGATGTACTCTGTAATCTTTATATTTCTAATCACGCTGTTCTTACAAAGAAAGGAAGCAGAGCTTTTGTGGGCATAGGAAGTATTTACCTCCACACTTGCCTAATCAACAAAAGCCTATTGAAATTCACAATATTCTTTTCAGCGAATTCTGCGGGGCTTGGGTGTTTCTCTCTACTGAATATTTCAAGATTTTATAAAGGGCTTATTTCTGAAAGGTACATTTTGTTAAACATGTATTTTTCCAAATAAGTAGATTATCAGTGTTCCCAGGATTATTTTTTTGGTATGAACAAATAAATACTGAAGCAATTGATTAAAATTAATTTTAACAGCATGAAAAATAACAGTCCCTCAAAATGGAGCTCTTCAAAGCCTTGATCTTAGCTGTTGTTATATCTTTTGCTAAGGTATCAGTCTACCTTAGCAAAAGGTAAGGACAAGTAGCACAAACATTTCCATCATCCAGAGATAGATGTGTATGTGATGAGATTTCTATACTTCAGAGGGACTGGATTTTATATGTAATTAAAGTCACAGGATATCTGTATGACTTATAATACCAAAAGTATTGTGCTTATAAATGCAATCTTTTAACAGATACTCTTTTTACACTTTCATTCAAGGCCACTAGAAAATCCAAAAAATCAACAGATGTGTAAAGAAAGAGTCTTAAATGCAAACCCATGAAAATGTGAATGCTGGTATTTAGATTACATTAAAATTTCAGAATCTAAAACACTAAGTATACTAAATTTTGCATGACAATAAGCAAGGTTGCAAGTAAAGACAGAAGTTGTCTTTGGGCAACATTACTTTTATTTTTACAACTCTGCAATGAAAGACTAATAGAGCAACATGATGATTCAATTTTTTGGTGAATATTTAGCTCGATACCGCTCTTGATACATATTCAAATTAATTACGCTCATTATAATACTGACACCCACTAGTGTGCCCTTTCTATCTCCTCAGTGCAAGTTTTGTATGATAAAATATCTATGTTTATGAAGTGTTTTTTTGTTGGTAGTAGTAGATGATAGATCAGATTTACAACAGTAAGAATATACTTTATGTCTGTCTAATTTGGAAAACTCAGCCTTGCCTTTATCTTCAATCCAGCAAAGCTTTAAAATATACTTGAAGTTTGCAGATCTGAGCTGTAGAGGTCCACTCAACTGGGATTTGCTTGGAATAAGAAAAAGCAATAGAGAAAAGCATGAGAATCCTATTCAGATAGTCATTAAGTTCCTAGCATTCAAGGATAAATAGAAAGTCTTGAAATGACCTCTTCAACTGGCAGCCCATGGACCATTTGTAGTTTGCAAACCAAATAAAAGGTTCACCAAACTAACCTAGAGAGACCCCCTGCTCTTTGTCGCACAAAGTGTAACAGCATCTTGAGCAAGAGCCACGAGCACCTTCCCTTCCACCTCACAGTCATGCGACAAGAGAGATGTGAGCATGCTTGGGCCTCTCCCTCTTTCTGCAAGACACGTGCCACAGCTCTGTTTCTGGTCTGCCCACTCCAATGTCTCCACCTTACCACTTCCAAAAATTTTTGAAGAGTCTTTACTTTTAAGCCCGCATGGCTCAAAAGTAAAGAACAAATAACATGAAGACCGTATCTTTTCTTAAAAAATAATGAATTTTTTTGTTTGCATCACACTTTATCTAAGCCTAATAGACACAGTTGGTATACTGCCACCTGAGTCTTGTCCCTACTGCTTTTTGGACAAGCTGTTTACATCCATGTGGATTGTTGAAATATACCCTCCTCCAGACCCTTCAGCCCTTCTGTACCAGATCAGTTTTACAGAGAGGGGGTCCAGGTTTAGCCCAATGAATATAGTAATACATACCATTACAAATTAATTTGAAAACTGCTCCTATCTGAATAACAACAGTCTTTTGCATTTAGGAAATGGGCTGGCCGATGATAGATTGGTAATAAATACTTTCAGCAACACAAAGGCATGCAAGCTTTTGTTCACAGAATGCTAATTTGGAGACAAAGACTGCTTCAACTGATCTGTGTTTAAGTTCAATGCAAAATATATAAAAAACTGTCTTAATTACAGGAGATTAATTGCAGAAAGCAGTCGTTCATGAAAACGGTTTGGCTGCCGAAAGAAACAACAGCCAGCAATTAAGTCTTGCATACAGACAACCTGACATAACTCTTGTTGATGCTGGAGGAGATTAGGTTAGTGTTTCAAATTCATGTTCTTCTTGCATAGATGACTTGTTAAACAAATGAAGAATCATTATGTGCATACATTAGATTAGTTGAGGTCTCCTTGGGTGGGAAGATTAAAACACGTGAAGTATTCCTAGTTGAATCAATCTAAATGAACATTTATTTCCATGGCTGTTCTGGTGCATCTTGTATATGCAACTCAAAAACAGCAGGAAAGAGGGATTTTTTGCGTGCTTTCCTGAGATACCAGGTACTTTCAATTTTTGTTGAGACCTTAAAGCTTTGACAAAGGTCACATATTCAGGATGATCTGGAAAAACCCTCAAAAATTTCTTCCGTCTGCCAATCCAATTGGTATGTTTGATACTGAAATGAAGTCTCTCAGCTAGGCCATATTCTGGAAAGCACCTTTGAACTAAAGGGTCTCAAATGATGGACTTAACTGATGGCCATCCTATCTTATTGTCCTTTTTCTTTCTTTGCATGGTAGTGGGTCTCTATAGACTGAAAGCCCCATACTGTATCTCAGCCACAGTTGTGACCTGTGCTGTGGCACACTGTTACCCATTAAAGTTTTGAAGTCATATATATTCTGGACGAGCCTAACCTACCTGTCCGGGAGCATACGCTTTAATCAGCATGAAGATTTAGTCTTTGATTTTTCTATTCATGGGTACTTCAGAAAGCTTATGCCTTAAGCCATTAAACTCAAGCTCTGGGTATAAGCACCATAAATTTGTGTACAACCCTTGCACGTTATTAGGCGGTCAGGCCACCCAGATTGGAGGTGCCATACTGTGGTTAACAATGTACTCGTCCTTTTGGTTTATGTTCTTCCGAAGGATGTAATTTAAAAATAATAAGCCCTCAGGGAAAACAAACAAACAATAAATTGAAAAAAAACCCCTCCAGCAGGTACAACATTATAGCAGAAAATGTTCACCCTTCGTTACAATGAATTGTGCAATTTGCAGCACATTCACTTACTTCCTGCACTGATCCTGAGTTTGGCGGTAAAAGCTGCGCTGGGGAAGGGAGGAAGATTTCACTGCCTTTAAGAAAGACAGAGGCAGTGGTTGTTTCCTCCTCTTAAAGCCTTGCTCCCAACACTGCTGTGACCGGTGATGGCGGTTTAATTAGAGAGATGAAAAAGCATATGAATATCAAGCATCACTTCAGGTGTCAAGATATGACATAGTAAGGGAGTGTACTAGATCTAAAATCGCAAGGTCTCATTATTTGACATACTTGGTCGGGAACACAGCAAAGCCTTCACATACATTTTGCTGGAGCAGCCTTCCCCTCCCTTCCTCACACACTGGCAAGGGGATGGCCATTTTCTGAAGGGGTTTCAATGTATGTGCTGAATGTGGATCTGAACATAGGGCAGATAGCTGCTGGACTGTAGTTGCTTCAGCTGCTACCTCTTTTCTCCCTAATACTTTGTCTTCCCACTGCCAAGTTCCTTCTTCACTTTATTCTCTTCCATAGCACAAATGAAATTAAGCCAGAATTTCCCCAAAGTTTACTTCCCTCAGGTTATCTTAGAATCACAAAAACATAGAATCATTTAGGTTGGAAAAGACCTTTAAGATCACCAAGTCCAACCATTAACCTAGCACTGCCGGGTCCACCACTAAACCATGTCCCTAAGCGCCTCATCTACACGTCTTTTAAATACTTCCAGGGATGGTGACTCCACCACTTCCCTGGGCAGCCTGTTCCAAGGCTTGACAACCCTTTCGATGAAGAAATTTTTCCTAATGTCCAATCTAAACCTCCCTTGGTGCAACTTGAGGCCATTTCCTCTCGTCCTATCACTGGTTACTTGGGAGAAGAGACCAACCCCCACCTCGCTACAGCCTCCTTTCAGGTAGTTGTAGAGCGCGATGAGGTCTCCCCTCAGCCTCCTCTTCTCCAGGCTAAACAGCCCCAGTTCCCTCAGCCGCTCCTCATAAGACTTGTTCTCTAGACCCTTCACCAGCTTCACTGCCCTTCTCTGGACACGCTCCAGCACCTCAGTGTCCTTCTTGTAGTGAGGGGCCCAAAACTGAACACAGTATTCGAGGTGCAGCCTCATCAGGGCCGAGTACAGGGGCACGATCACCTCCCTCCTCCTGCTGGCCACACTCTTTATGATACAGGCCAGGATGCCGTTGGCCTTCTTTGGACACCTGGGCACACTGCCGGCTCATGTTCAGCCGGCTGTCGACCAACTCCCCCAGGTCCTTTTCTGCCGGACAGCTTTCCAGCTACTCTTGCTAGCATCTTTGACTTCCCAGCTTGTCCTTTCCTTGCATCGGGGCAGCGTCAAGGCATGTGCAGATCCACCAGTATTTGCTTACAGGATCCAGGCAGGAGAAGTAAGCAGAGCACACCACTTCTCGTGGAGGAGCACCAGCTCAGGGCCATTTCTCCTGTACTCAGAAGCAATTAGCGACTTCTCTCAGACCTCAGCTTTGGGAGAGGGAGAGCTAAACAAAAGCCTTTTAGGCAGAGTCAACTTTCTTCAGACTCTGGTGCCAGTCTTTTTGGGAATGATGTGGCACCAAGAGAGTGCCACATCTGACTCATCCTGTTTTCAATTAGTTACAATACTATGTTAGGCTTTGGGCTAAAATTCACTTGTTGCTTTCTTTATGGCTCTTCCTGCTTTTTTGCTACTGGAAGGCAAAGAGGTCCTCTTTCTGCTATTTAGTTTGAGTTTAGTCCCTCCCCAGAGAAAACAAAACAAGCTTCTTTCTTTGGGAAAAATAGCTATTTTGGGGAGGAAGGCTGGTCCTTTCCCTTGATGTCTAACTGAGAGGATTAACGAGCAAGGAGATTACTTTGGACAGAACACACAAACTCCACAGTAGTCATAACAGGTAACTATTTTATTATTTCTCTCTTATTATTTTCATGCCTTTTTAAATCAAATGTATATGCAAAATATCCTGGCAGAAATCCATACAAAATAAAGCTGATGTGATACATCCTTTCTTTTTTCCAAAAGGGGAACCAGCCAAGAACAGGTTTTTATAGATATATTAAAATCAACTTGCCACACAAACATTTAAGATGTTGCAATGTCTTATAACTCCTATTACCCTAATTTCTTTTTCTTTTCCCAGACACCATAAAAAGCTACTTAATGATAAAAAACAAATGACAGTAATATGTATGCTCCAATGCCCAAACAGTTATCTGCTGGTACACTTCCTTCCCTTCCAGCCTAGTTAAATGGGGGAAAAATTATCTGCCAATTATTCCAGGACTTACTCTGGCCTGTTTGTTAAACCACCTTTAGCTGAGTCTCTGTTTGCCTGGTGCTGAGGCATATATGGGTCTCCAGTAAAAGCTGCTGCTTTCGCAGTTACTGTGTAACACATCTCTCTCAAATAAATTAATGGTGCTAAAAAGGCTAACTCCAATACATTGCCATTATCCAGCAGCGGGTGCTTATTGCTGAAGTTTTTGCTTTGCTAGGAAGACATGGAAAGGAAAACTGTCGGTGTCTTCAACTTCACTTTCTCCCCTCTGCCTTCAGGGAAGCGTGATGGAGAGTAAAAGCACTGACTATATCTATGATAACTGCAGTGACATTTTTCTAGGGGGGACAAGTTAACAGCTATTTTCTCTAGTTTTCAGGTGCTGGTTCCCTCCTCCTGATTTGTAGACTGATCACCTCAGGTGAGGACTGTATGTGCAACGTCCCCGGCTCAGCAGGGAAGCTGGCAGGGAAGCCTTTGAAGACAGTTTTACCCCTAGTAGATGCAAGATCCTCAAAGGGGTGATGGGGAACAGCAGTGGTAACCCCCCCCCGTCAGAGGGTATCAGGGAGGTAGCATGGGGCTCGAGGCAATGCCGTAGACTGTACAGATCAAAGTAATGCTGTGTATACAAGGTATGGTCTCTTGCATACAAGAGATCAGGATCTTCTAGTGATGCTGTCGAGTGTGATCTGGAAAGGAGCGACAGAGGTGAGACAAAGGGACTGGGGAGAGCGTAAACGCGGAGGAAGACTTGCCTGTGACGGGGCAAGGGGAAAGCAGGCGATGGTGGAGGCAGGCGTAACAGAAACAAAAAGAACGATTATGTGTTTTAAGAAGACCGGATCAAAAGTACCAGGAATCATGGATTTAGTCTCCATGTGACAAGGATGAGATTGCACCTGAAACTGGGGCTCTGAGGGAGGTACTGAGACCATCACCTTATGAGAAGAATTTGGGTAACTGGCTTCTTGGATGATTTTTCTATAGAGGCAGCACATCCCCGGGCTGGAGGCTAGAACTGTGCAAGGGGAAAACAGAATAAGATACCCTAACTGCTGCTCCCTCTTCCCCCTTAAGAAAGAGACTTCTCTCTGCTGGCATTGCTCCATACAACACAACAAGGAGGAGATGCTCCATTTTACCAAACATTTTTGTTTTGAAGTTTTATTCCTGATCTGAGATACAAGATCTTATAGCTGATAATTGAACACTTCTCAGTAAGAAGGTGGAAAAAATATGCTATTTCATGTCTTTCACAGTTACTTGATTAGCTATGGTCTGTCATCCCTACCTTTTTTCATCATGTAAATTCAAAGGGAAATATAAATAAAATTTAGAAGTGTTTAACATTAAACAGATGAATAAGAATGCTTAACACAGCTGGGCTAAGCTGTGGAACTCCCTGCTAGTGAACACCATTAAAAGCCAACTTACAGAAGGGATCAGGGGCTTTGAAAGATAATGATAGCATCCCCACTTATAATACCATAATCCCAAATTTCATGGTATAAACCAAAGAAGGCACATGGTCATGAAAAGAAATTTGTTTGAGATCAGCCTAACCACAGCAATTCAGAAAATAGTTGCTTTCAGGTTTTTAGAAAGTATAGTTGTAATGAGTGGACTTGTATTTTGAAGAGAATCATCAAAGATTAAAAACTTGTTTTCACTTGGAATCATAATGAAAATAATTTTTTGAAAATGTCCGTTAATCAGGATCTCTACAACATCCATCTCAGAACACCTAAGCTTAAAAATAAGCAACTTAGAATCTTTAAAAATGTTTCAGAATTCTGAGATTTTACTTTAGAGAATATTTGTTTCAAAGCAGCTTTGTTTAGAAGTGGTAATATTTGTGATCTTTTATTTCCAACTTTATTTTTGATTCTGATTTTTTTGGGACTGCTGCATGTTAGAAATGTCCACAAAAAGCTACTGAATAAATGCTGATGCAAACTGCAGCTCAGAAAGTCTCTCTGCAGTCTAACAGACTGTTAGAAGGATTCTCACACAATGATGTCCCTATTTCTTCCACTCTTTGACTAAATACCAGCTGCTGGCTATGGTCAGAAAAGAGGTTAGTAAGCTAGACTATGATTCTGAGACATTAGGGCTTACATCGTTATGTTTGAGATGTTTGTAAAGATGTCACCTTTTGATCTAGAAAACTTACAAAAGCTTATCAACTGTGTTCAGCAAAAGCTATGCCTGATGATTTGAAAAAATACTGTAAGTTAAAATTAAATAAAGCAGTACTTCAGGATTATGTTAGCTGATTAGCCCATTAGTCATTAGCTTGCTAATAATTACGTAATATGAACAATATGTGCTTACAATATTTTCTGATTTTACTGAAGCCATGAGAAGTTGGTACAACTTGACTTATTTTCATAAGGAAATAAAAAAAAATAATCAGGAAGTGTTTAGCGCTATTTTTCATGGGAGCCATTACCAAAATGATACTCCATGAAAAATACAGTGGGATCAAAACAGCTTTTTCGAGAGAAATTGAGACAGAGGGGATGTCTTCTGCCCAGAAGTGCCCGGTGGTAGCCGCTAGCCGAGCAGGGGTGTCTGCCCTCCTGGGGCAGGCGTGCTGTCCTGGGGAGCAGGGCCAGGCACAGGTGGCACAGGGCCTGGAGACGAGAGTGGGGCTGCAGAGCTCGCTCTCATCCCGCAGTCGCCTCTGCTCCCTCAGGGAGATGGGGGCTATCCCCAGGTTGCAGGCTAATGTATTTTCGGCCAAATTTTGACCGTGTCCATATCAATATTATTTTAAAAAAAAGAGAATACAAAGGTACACATGGCGTTTTATCTGTCTGCTTCTCTTGATCTTGGGAGAGGGAGGGGAGCCTGCTAGTCAAACATTTACCCACTAGCAGAGGTTGGTAAACTTCTATCACAAACTGTGCGAACAGGGACACCTGCCTTTCTGCAATGCAGGATGCTGAGGGTCACCCCCTCGCTACGCTGCTCATTTAATTCAGCTTCCGTGCTGTTCCTGCCCAACCTGACTCCCTCCGTTCTGTCCCCAGATCTTCTCTGACTTGTGCTGTGAGCAGTATCAATTCATAATTGACATGACTGGCTAAGGCTGCTGTGGCTTTAGTTAACAGCTCTTAGCAATGGGGTGGAACCTTTTCTTTCTAGACAGTAGAACAGGCAGGACACGCATTCGCACATGCAATGCCATCCAAACGCAGAGAAGTTCATGCAGCTGTGGACAGGAAAGAAAAGAATGAATTTTATGCATTTCTTGGTTTCTAAGTTCCCTGATCTATCCTCCTACAGGAGGTGCTGTAGGTCTTCTTTCACGCTGCATCCATAACTCCATGTCACCTTGCCAAGAAGAACCCCTATTTTTTTGAAAAACTCGCTTCACTTCAGCCTCTTTCAAGCTTGTGATCATTTGCAGTTTATTTCTCTAAACAGACTCTCTCCGCTTCGTATGTTATGACCTCTTTCCAACCCCTTCACTTTTCCCTTTCTGTGCACATGTGTGAGAATAGTTATTCCTCTGGTGATATCAATTCTTTCTACAATTGAAATGTCACCCCAAATTCTGTTCTACTTAATAAAACAGTTTTCTTGAAGTGCGAGTGAGCCGAGCTGAAGTAACCAGAGCTTTCAGTACTGTTTCAGCCACAGCTCTTTTTTTCAAAACACTATTAAAAGGCTGTTTTGAGAAACGTAGAAAGAAATCTCTTTGTTTCAGAGAGGACTTCTTTCCCTGGTTTAGATTTTTTTTTTTTTTTTTTTTTTTAAGCAGAGTAATCATTTACTCTAACGAAACAAGACATTTCCTTCCTCCTGCGAAGGATCATGGAGAACCTGAGGCCCCTTTGTTTATGATATGCGACAAAATTAATAGCAAAGCAATTAAGGAATCACTCTTGACTTGAGTGTCTTTAGTGGCTGTTGGTGGAATTACAGTCCTCTCAGGGCACTCGGCATCGTGGAGGACTGGGGCCTCCGAGCGCCATTCCTCTCTTCCAGACCAGCGATGCTAAAGATTTTCATCTGTGATCTATTACAGCTTTCTAGCATATTGCCTTAATCACAGGGCATATTCTTCTTCCCACTCCAATGCGTGACTAATATCCCACCGACTTGATGAGAAAGCTGGAAAGCCTATAGATTACTGTGTAAATTAATTCAGTACCACATGGTACTAATTGTACACTGTCTTGTTGTACTCTGCAGCAGCTAGAAGCAGCATTTGCTACTATGACAGAGCCATAACAACACTGTGTTCATATTAGTAATTTACACTTATACAAAGCACATGGGGAAAATAGATAACAAAAATTATCTACAGATTTTTCAGATTACAGGAAATTCATGGCTGGCAGTAAAACCTGACTATTACTGCTGTTACTGCTGTTACTCAGAAGGCATTTTTTCATACTTGACAAAGGAAACAGCTCAGCGTTAGTAACATGGGGTTCAGCCTCGCACACTACAGATATAACACGTAAATATTAATTCAAGATTGAAAGTATTCGGCTGAATAGGAACCATTTGAAAGAATGAGGAGGGCAGATGAAAATACATTAATTATAAACTAACGTGTATAAATTGGAAATCCATGGACCTGCTTTGCATGAAAAGCCTGATTTTCGTATTGATAATGACAATACATTTCTAACTCCTTGTTGGACATGTCCACTTTCTGACCCCTGTTTGCCCCAGCTTGGATAACAGGGTGGCATTGTGTATTGATAGTGACAGTTCTACATCAGGCAAGCACTTGCATGGCTCTGGCTCCAAACCCATGGATCTGCTTCATGCGGAAAAGTTGTAAGAATAATAATGTTTATAATGTAATAATTATTAAAAAAATATTTCTAAAGAAGCTGAGCATGAGATATTAGCATGCAGCACACTGAATATGAAGTCACTGTTGCTTTCACTGGGGATGGACCCTGAAAGGTGAGTAGAGACAGAGTTTCAAGTATCTAAGCACCTACCTCCCACCTCCTAGGATTTTCAAGGCAAACTAGGTACCAATATCACTTTAAAATCTTATTTGTAGTAGTCTCAATTCTTCTCAAAAGTAATACGAACTTCAATGTTTTGTTCTTCCCGAGCAGGCGTGGTGTGAAAGGTAGATAAGGAAGGGGAGCTTTACATGATGCCAAATTCAATCCAGTGAATGGTTTGCGTCCTATCTGTAGCTGGATCCAAGGATACATAAATGTGAGCACGTATGCTCACTGTTTCATGTATGCATATTATATGATTGGGAATACTGTCATGTTAGTATAGCTTGCAGCAGGAAATAAATCAAAAAGTTCCCTATTGCTATCCAGACATATTAAACCTATAGAGAAGCACAGAAAGGAAATGCATTTTTATGTTGCTTAAACCACAGATCCTATTCAACCATTAACATGTGAACTCTTTTTCATCCCAAATCGGTAAACAGCTGCATGATATTAATTGGGAAGGAACCGTGTCATACCAAAAGCTACCCTTGCACAGGAGACCTGGGCTCAGTCCTGCCTTTGCCATAGAATTCCTGGATGGTTTTGGAGAAGCCATTTAATTTATTTGTGTTTTCCTCTGTAAAATGAAAATACATTTTTGCTTTCTCCTATTGCTTCTGGCTTTTGTTTTTAAGCTGTAATCTCAGGGAAAGATGCTCTCTTTGGATAGAAATCTAAATGCAAGTGCCTCATTCAATTTGGCTTTGTGGTGCAAGTGTAATTCTATTACTTAATATAAGAAATATGAACCTAGTATGGGTTATGCCCGGTATAAATATATAGGTCCAGAGACAACCTGTGGCATATTTCTCTGCTGACAGCTATCCTGGCTCTGTTACATTGTGCATCTGCTTTTCCTCCCAGAGGAATGCATTCAACACCGGTTAGCCGATTGCAGTCACGCTCCTATTCAGAAGCCTTTCTGCAGCTGTATCTTCATATAGATAGCTTGAGTCTCGGACTGACCAAAACCACAGGGCAGAAGAGAATCTCCCCAGCTCTGTGTATTTAAAATGCAGCCTCTAAAGTATAGTTAAACCCACTAGGTTTCTGAACTACTATAGTTTGAACCATTGATGCATATTGCTTCTGTTCCCATCAGGTCTATGAGCTGCACAGCCTTTGCAGTGACATCCCCAACACATGCCGAAGGAATCGTCCTACCGCGACCGCCAACCTCACCCCCGGGAGGTGGCAGTGTTCCCCCATGGAAGCCGCCCGCCCCGCTCCCAGGCGGGCAAAGGAGCCCCTTTAATATCGCTCTCACCCACCTTCCGCCGATTTACGGGCATGGGATTTCTCGTGCGTGAAAGACACACTTGTAAGTGACCTTTAAAAGCCCGGGTGGGCTTGCGGGCGAGAAAGTTGCGAAGTGCTGCAGCACAGCCGGGAAACCGGGATTACGGATAGCGGCCGCGATCCTGGCGTATTTATACACGTGTATACGCACGTCTGTATATATACGTATATAAATGTATTTGAATATAAACAAATATATCAAGACGTGAGGCAGAGGATCTATAAACCCGGGCGGAGAGAGGCGTTTAGCCGCGATGCCATTTACATCTTGCTTGTGCGTTGGGGGGAGGTGGGGGGAAAGACGCGTGG
>NW_009196685.1:75588-79197 GCF_000690835.1 Fulmarus glacialis | reverse complement strand
ATTCTATGATTCTATGATTCTATAATAAAGTGGTGCAGTTGTACCATGAACTTGTGCTAAGTTGTCAGTGTAGCTTTTACACTTTCTGAGCAATGTGGTTTACAAAGTGTCAAATGTTCTTGAAATGCATGTGGGAATGTACATTTATAGCAAATACCAAAAATCTATGAGTTGAATGACGTTTCTGTAGGCTCTCCTCCTACAAACTTTTATATATGTTTTACTTCTTATTCATTGTGCCTTTTCTCATTGACATCAGCCAGCCTATTTGCAGTACATAAAAAAGCATGTGTTTAAGTCTGCAAGTTCAAGGCTTTACTGACTCCAGCATAGTTGTACAGATAATATTCTGAACAGGATTGGCTCTAGGTCAAAGAATACACAATGTAATTCATTGTAAGCTAAGACCTAAGCTGATGCAGCCCCAAGCTAGTGTAGGTAGATACCTATGTAGTTACTGAAGTAATTTATTTGTGAAAATAAAAAAAACCAAACCCAAACCCTTGCCTGGTTTCAGCTTTATGTTTACTCTTGGCTAGCCTCAAGTACTGTTGCAAATTTTCAGTATGAGTTTGCTTAGCAACTCTTACAAGATACAAGTAAATTAGTATTATTATTCTTTCTTTTAATATAGGCACAATCCTGCAATTCTGTCAGAAGAAATTCTGCAAGCAGATCAGGGAGACAATGACCTTTAACTTTCAATGGCTCATGAGGAACAATATTTAGCATGTCTTAATTATTTTTTTTTTTTTACTTTCCTTTTGGTTATCTCATAACTATTTATGGTATACAGTCAAAAAGCCATGGATTGCTTGAGTGAGAGTATCAGGACATACCTGTGAGATAATAATTCTAATGCCCACTGTGTGATTTTGGTGGAAAAAAGCAACACCCCAAGAAACCAAAACCAAACCCTCAAAATTCTTAGAACATCACTTTCTTTCTGCTTTTGAATGTCTGAAAGCAACTAAGAGATCACTGGATGTGTTTTTGCTCAGGTATATTCCAAAATTGTATTTTAATTTTAAAAAATTATGATTGCTATAGGGATTGGTGATTAGATGAAAGTATTCAATGTATGCAATATACTCAGATGTGAACTAAGTAGTACTGTTCACGAATGAGCCATTATAGTTACTATAGATAGTTTAATGAAAATGTCAGCTCAATATTCAGTAGCAGTGAAGAAAGAAAATTGAATTTAGGAATTATTAGAGAAGAAATTGAGACCAGAACTGTCTGAAAATGTCCCACAATATGCTTGCCATCCTCTTACATTCTTCCTTTGCCATCTTCAGAACCCTTGATCTGACTCAGTTTGGCTGTCCTTTCCTTTTCTAATACTTGAAACTCAGACTGTGTTTTGACATAAATCACATTGCTGTAAGGTGTTTTTATCATATGGTGTAAGATTTCCTCTGATTCTTTTTTTCTTGATCTATTAAAAAAAAAGATAAATCAAACAATGCTGAATGTAATGAAGAAAGGGGATACCTCGTGTTGAAAACTTATTCCTAAATACCCTGTAGCAATTCTGGAAGAGAAAAAACACATCTGAACTAGAGGGTAATTTTACTCTTGTGATCAGCCCGATGGAAGTCAATGAAACTTTTCCAATGTGTAATGTCTGGCAGTTACTTGGATGTCTGCAACTTGTAGCTTGTAGAATGCTTTTCAGTTATTCTAATAGATAGTATTATATGTTGTTTAAAGTAATTTATGCACATTTTGTAGGCAGCAAATGTACGATTTAACTGGAAAGTTATCTTGTAGTGATGAGAAATCTTTATACCTTGCATGTAGATATTAGTGCAATACGAAAGACACACTAAAGCAGCTGTTGGATTTGTTTCTTGCAGCCTGACTCTCCTCCTGCCCGCAGTCACGATCCATATAACAGAATGTTTCAAAATGTATTTGGTAGGATGGGGTCAAACAAATTACCCTTAGAAGATTAAAACCTTAATTATTTTGATTAAAGATGATGATTAATTCTACCAGCACTCCTATTGTGTTTATTAACTGCGATAAAATATCACACGGGATTGTGAACCAGTGGCTACTTCCGGTACTGAACAGAAAGTAACGACTGAGTACATATTTGAAGATTAATTTCATTAATAAAATCTGTCATCAGTTAAGACATTAATGGGATAGGACAGTATCTGTGAAATCAGTGTGGTACAAGATTATTTATCCTACATTGATAACTATTCTTGTAACCTGAGAACTTTGTCAGCAGAATTGGCAACTTTAATTACATTGGCATGGCCATTAGAGTGTTTGAGTGTCAGATGATTAGAATTGATGAACCTTGGTTAATGAAAAGCCCTAAAGGTTAGTCAGTCGCATTTATGTAATTGAAGACAATCTCAATTAACTGATAAGGTTTTTTTTATTTTTTAATTTTATTTTATTACTCAGTTAGAGATGAAAGTAAGATTTCACTTTGTGTTCCATCCGGTTAAGAGGTTTATTTAGATGGGATTGGTGAATTAGTGAATTTGACAGTGGTTTTCACTGTATCAGTCATCCACTATAGGAAGTCTCTTTATGCCCTTGTTTATGCCCTGCATTACCCTGTGGGCTTCTCTGGCTTGATGCAGTTGTAAAGGAAGGAAGACTATGGCTTCATAATAAGAATGACAAATGCCGGATTAGTTCACTGGCTAAACTGGTTGCCAAAGCATGCGGGTGTTTCAGGCGTTTCATTGAGTTAACTGCTGTTGCAGAAGTGGCAGACATGAAGACAGTAATTTCAGCAATTAAGATGGTCTGGATGTGAAGTGATTCATAATACGCTTGTTTGTATCTCATCAAAGCAGATACCGGGTGTTATTATCTATGAATGCTAAATACAGTGATTAATTACACTGACGTACAAGAAAACAAGATAACTTGGATTTTTATGATAAGAAAATGCTGATTCCCTTTGTCACTGTAATAAATGGTTGTCTTCCCTTCCTTGCCTGTTTAGATGTATTGAGATAATACTAATTACTTTGTAATTAGTTAGGTCTACAAACGAATATGGCCCAACAAATGCATAGATTTCAAAGCATCTCTTTTCAGTCCACTGGGAACAGGAATCTGGGGCTATTAATCTAGATTCGTAGTGCAAGAATAGAGAACCTAATACTTTTCCTGTGGTGCCAGGACTCTAAGCCCCTGAATAGTGGAAAAATACTGTCAAATTAGAGACAGTTCAGAAAAAATGTAAGCCACCTACTGTCTTTCATTAAGCTGCTTAGAAGTGTGAAGCTTTAACCGCAGAGAGTTGAATCTGAGATGCGGAGCCCAATAATACTGGATACTCGTGCCAGGCTGGCAGGAGGCCACTCCAAGGACCATTTGGGAAATCAGGGCCCATCAGGCTTCCCTGGACCTGCACTTTCACAACGAAAATTGCGTGTGGTTTAGGTAATTCATGCTGCCATTGTACAAGGTTGTGCAAGTTCTGCAGAGCTGGCTGGGACTTGTGCGTAGCTAAATTATCTAGATGAGGAAAATGACTAACTTCTCTCTACTAAAGAGATTATGGGCCTGGTTAAATTTTAACTCTGTTAGTATGTGGGCCCCAGAAAGTGTTATTTTATATCCCATTTC
>NW_009196685.1:21407-75570 GCF_000690835.1 Fulmarus glacialis | reverse complement strand
TTCAGACCCGGCAGCCTCTGCCACGCAGTGGGAGAGGAGCTGCCTGGGCTTGTGCCCACCACGGTGCCACACAAAGCCTGCGCAGTACAGAAAGAGGCTTTTTTCAGCTGCAGTTTTACATACTCATTAACCACATAATCTTTAATTTTATCCACCCTCTAGTTTCTTTTATAGGAATATGTACTTGAGCTGGTTTTTGGAAAGAATGCGGTTAATGCTATTCTTACACGTAATTGTGTATATCCATGGGAAGTACTTTAGTTTATGTTCTTGTGGCCAGATATGACTTGGCTTGCTTTTTATCAGCACATTGTCTATGGAGGCCAATGTTTCTCAAGAAAGTGGACACTTCAGAATTGCATTGTCTATTTGAAGGCGACTGTCTCCAGATCTTATTCACATCAGTTTCAAACATGTCTGAATCAATGCCTATCTTAATAGGCATTAAAACCTTAATTTTGGTTTTATATCTATGAAACTGAGCAGAAAAATAAGGCAGCACCACAAGCAGCAAACAGGCTATTTTGGCATGCATGTGATGTGAGCAACTTCTGCAAACTATGTAATGCCCCTACTGAAGACCATCTTTTTACAAAATATTTGGTTTAGAAGAAGGAAAAATATACAAATGAAGTCTATTAGCAAGGCGAATAGCTACCAAATGCATGCTATGCATTTATATAAAATATATATGTATAAATTTACCATAATATACTTGCATTTGCAAAAACAAATAAAGTGGCCTGGAAGATGACTGAAAATAGAACAATATGATTAGGGGAGTTAAACCCTGATTTTCAGATGCACTAAAAAATGTAGTGTATGCTCATTTATGTGCAAATGTAATGGAAAAAGGCTGCAGGTAAAGTGGCGAAAGCCTAAACAAAATAAACACTTAATTTTCTTTTATTGTACTTTGTGACTATTAATAATATTACGGTACTAAGGCAGAAACATTAAACTAAGCAGGGGAGCAATAAATGTTCCTAGACTGTGCAATGCTGTTGATATTAGTGGCTAATAGCTCCAGAGTTCACATAAAATGCAGATTGAAGTACAAAGAAGATGTTTAGTGGAGTCAGCAGTGGCAGTGAACTGTTTACAGGTGAAACTAATAACCAGAGGGCAGACACAGCAGGGGCATTTTCTGCAAAAGATATCTAAAAGGAACTTTTTGAAGCACTTAATCAGACTGTCTCTGTCCTCAGGGAAGAGATTTGATAATCCCAATTTATTTCTCTTCCAAACTAGCTTCTGAAATAATTATAATGTGCCATGTTTCCATTTATAAATACCATGAAAAATGCAAGGACTATAGGGTATGTTGATACAAAAAAGGTCCACATTGATTTAAGAACATCATGCTGAAGTTATGAGAGGTGACTTGATACCACCCTGTTGGGTACATGAATGAGAAACTGGATTTGGGGTTAATGAACTGTAATTAAGTTCACTCACTGGGACATACAGAAGAATGTAATACTCGGCAGAAGTCATACTGTGTTTTGTTTTGCCCTGCAAATCTGGACACAAACTGTTTCCCACATCTTTATCTGAGAGACCATAAAGAAAATACTGACTGCAGAAGAAATAAATAGCCAGATATTTAATTGAAGAAAGAAGATCTCCTCCTCTCCTGTGCCCTCAATACTGAATGGTGGGGGGCAATAAAAGTAAAAAACTGACATAGTGTTAAATTATATTCATGTTAACACTGATGCACTTTACCAGTGTCAGTAGAATAACTAAAATGAAAATGGGTATAAAATTATATTAATGTGGAATATGATCATTCAAACCACAAAGTAAAAAACAGTTGGAGGAAATATTTTTTTCTGAAGTGGTTTTATCCAAAACGGTATATTGTTCTTTTTTTAGGGTATTTTATCAAACAATATAATCTGTATTTATTGGCCGAATTGAGAAAGAAAGTATCATTCTTTGGCCTGACTTTGATCAGCATATACATTTCTTTAGGTTTTTCCCTCTTGATTTGATTTATGATTGGAATAGTATGATAGGTTACCTGAGTCATTAAAATATCTTATCAGTGCGCACGGTTGCACAGTAGATTAGATAAGTACTGATTAGTGCATCTCTCTAAATGTATCGTTCTCCAAGACAAAGAATATAGTTTAGGGACTGGGCTACTAGCAGCAATTAAAAACACAATGAGGCAAACAAAATAAATTGTACAGATTATTTATGCTCCTACCCAATTCTGCAATGAGCTGCCCTGTTGGGTTGCTCAATGCAAGAAGAAAGCACAAGCTCAAACAGGGGATTTCTTCTGTGAGCAAAGAGCTGGGGTGCAATTACCCTCTTAAGTATCTCTGTCTTCATACACCTGTATCTAGGAAAAATAGGGAAAAGACAGCTGGTAGTACTTGGCATATCATTTAATTCAAGGGCTAAGTAATGTGGCTTTATCCAGAATTAGAAATGGATAGAAGTCTGTTACTAAATAAATTGGTTAAATTTTAAGATATTAAAAGATTCCAGGCTTCTACTTTCTGCTGTGACATTCAGCCTTGTACTAAAACTGCATGGCTTGTCTCCAGAAGACAATCTCAGCATTAACTTGTCAGCAATCTGAGAGTCCCTCTTCCAACAGAAGCAGTCTCACTGGAAGTCCTCACTTTGTCAGTACGCAAGCCCGAGCCATCATAGCAGACTATCAGCATATATGATGATGGTCACCCAATATGAGAGAGTGAAATGTGTGAACTTGACTGGAACACAGTTTTCTCTAACCTGGTCAGAGAGTGCAATAGAGGTCAATTTGGTTTTTCTTCAGTAATCTGTTATCATAGAATCATAGAATCTATTAGCCAGGTTAGAGGTAAAACCCACTATTTTAAGTCTGTCAGAGGGAGAGACTCATTTTCCTATCTGCTCGCTCAGTCAGATTGTCTCTCTCTTTGTGGTCCTTCATTAGCTCACCTTTGCCTAAATGCATTTTAAGGAAATTCACCTTTCGAGGCCTCTTGTGAAGAGTTGACTTGGCTCTCTGGCCCACCATTAGTATAAAGCTCAACTCTCCACTCTGCTTGGAGAGGTATTGAAAGGCATTCGTACTACTTCCCAGGTCTTCCTCACGCTTCATAAAAACGCTCCATCAATAGCCAAAAGATACTTCATGCTCTCCTTCAAAAGCCTTTAAAACATGTCTTTACTGCCCCATGTATTGAAAAAATGGTTAGGGTGGCTAGGATTCTGAAATCCCTCCTTATTCTGTTGCCCAAAATCCACAGTTTACACAGCATCAAAACAGTGAGGGTTCTGGATAATAAGTGGGTCTTCTAGATCCTAAGATAGCGTAAGGAATTAATAGTAATTTCATACAACAGACTTGGAAACAAGATTCTCAGTGGTGGGGGGGAAGGATTCCCATTACTTTCAAGATCTGGATCATTATCCTTTGGAGATGAAAATACATCCTGGTGATAAGTATTTAGTGTTTCCTCAGTGACAGAAAATTCTCCTCCCTGCCTTTCAGAAGTAGCTGGCTGTCCTTAGTTTACCTCGTGGTACGACTGCAGTCCATTATGTTTTTACAGCAGGATGGCAAATAGCATTTCAGAGCTTCGTTACATGTTCTGGCAAAGTTCAGTTGCCTGGAAACTGCTTGTGAATTTGGGTCAAATTTTCCTTCTCATTTCAGAAAAAAAAAAGCAAAACAGCAAAAGAGCTCTATTATCCAGGGAGAAGGAGATGATTTTGTCCTGCTTTTATAAGGTTCAGTTCTCTCCTCTGCCTCAAGAGCATCGTAGCCTCTGAGCGATAGGTCATTACGTTGCACGGGGCATTCACAGTCCCTTCGGTTGACTCTCTTTTGCTTTGTATAAATAATTGACTGTCCACTGGTACAGGAATAGGAATCTAAATCTCCCACTACAGAACAAGAAAATCTTTCTGGCTAATTAAGTATTCTGTGCAAAGTGGGGAAGCTTGAACACAAAGAGAGGAGGAGACCCGTTATCTCAGGCTTACTCAAATTATCAGTTCCAGTGGCATCTCCTCAGTTCACCATTTTTGTCCAAACCACACTTTGGTCCCAAGCATGGGACGTCTCCAGCATTCCAGGTCTTATGCTTTCTATTATTTTTTCTCAGGGTGTTGAAATGAATTTCTGGCCTCACTGTCCAGAGAAATGAGATGCTGACAGTAGTAGGCAGCTGCAATGCACTGTCGCACCAGTACAAGAAGAACCTGAGTAAAATGTAATCAGTGAATGTTCAACTGAAAAAGCAAGTTAGGCTTGGTCAACGCTGTACTAAAAGACTGAACACACCTCTTCAGATCCCAGAACTTGTTATAGCTGAATAAACTGAACGTTTCTTGGCATGGTATAGCTCAGGATTTCCAACGCTGTCAGTCTTAAAGGAGCCTGTAAGCTTTTAAAATAGCAGCATATTTACCACCACATACAAGCCATCTCTTTGCCTAGGTCATTCATTCAGATTATTGAAATGATACTTTAGGAGCAATGGCTTGACTCTATATTTATTTATGTTTTTAAGCCACAGTCTGTCTGGTATGTTGCAGTTTATACCTTTATTTTTCAAATGTCTTCTTATCCTGGTTACATGATAGCAGTTGAACTGCAGGTTGTATTCATAAAAACAGGAAGCATTTCAAGAACATTGGCACTTAATACATTGCAGGTTACAGGTTTTGATTTTAAGCCAAACTGTTGTTGTTTTTGGCAGGTGTATTTTCCTCTGAACCTGATACATTTGAAATACTGATGCAGTGGAATTAACTACGTGGTTCCAGCTCAAGAGACTTGTTCTGCTGGATCACCTGCCTAAATGTGGTCTTTCCTTTTCATCTCATTAATGACGCAGGACTTTCATGCACAGGTCAAGAGGTGATTTGACCCTCTTTTGCCCTCAGCAGCGCACACTGAATTCGTGTAGAATCAAATGGGAATTCCATCTGGAATGTAGATATTAATACAATATTTCAAAAAATTACACAAATACTGCTAATTTTAATGCATCTGGTTGTGAAAATAACCTGATACTCAGGTAAAGGATTCATATCTATTTCATCACCATTTTCCACCTTCGTTTTGATTTGTTTGACTACCAGCACAATGAATCTAATTCAGAGCTGACAAATATATATGTGTTTGCATCAGGGACAAATGCTACAGTTAAAAATTTTCCGGCAATTGTTTTGTTAATGTTTGAAAGAGAACAGAGTGGAGTTCTTTCCTGCAGGATTGTTGGCTCAAAGAGTTAAAAATAATAAAATATGTTTTTCTCAATATCTTAGGCAAAGGTGACCTCAGATTAAATAATTGGATATGCAATTACCCTTACAGTAATTCTGGTTACGAACTTGCACTTCTTAGACAAAACTTCCGTCCTAAGCAACTTCCTAGTGCATTCATTTCAAAAGCCACCTTGAGAACAGAGTTTTGAACATCTTTGACGAAGTACAGAAAGAGAAAATTTGGTTTTATTTTATATAATATATAAAGCCCAGCAGTGTAGAAAATTTGGAGTAGCGGTATATGAACTTTCTTCTTTTGCTTATGTATTCATCTTGAGTTTTGTGGCATCTCTGATTCCACGTGCCTGGTGCAGCACTTAGGATTTACAGGTACATAGCTGTGTTTGAAAGTCAGCACAAGTGTGCTTTATTATTTATTATTAGATGTAGTTTCTGATGGATATATCTCAGAACTGAAAATAGGTAGGAATGGAGACCAAAGCTGTGCGATGTGACTGTGCGGTTTAAGTGAAATTCATCCCATGGCGAAGATGAGAGGTACAACATCCATGAACCACTTACACCCTGCTGATATTCAGGTCTGAGGACAGAAGGCAGAATTTAAACACTTTCCTGCTGGCTTTTGTTAACATTGAATTTCTCACAGCTGTGGACTCTATGCTGAACATGTTCATCATTTGGTTCACAGCTTCCCTTTCTACAGAGGTTTCTTGTAATACCATGCTGCAAAGAAACGAACTGAGGGGTTAAGCATCAAAGCAGTGGAGTAGAGGAGGAGGAGGAAAGAAGTCATGTTGGAAATTATAGATGTAGCAGATTATTTATAGTTATGCAAAACTGGAAGTCAAATACAGCCAGGAATCTGCTGTCATTGGCAAGGGAAATGGGACCTGGCCCTGCATGAGTAGAGCACAGGATCCCGTCTCTGACTGAATTTATTCAAGTTGCTAGAATGTGGGCTGGCTGCTAAGTCTTTTTTAATTTTGCTCTTGGCTCTTCTGATGTCTTATGAGTCACAAGTCTTTTACTGGCCTTGTTTTACAGATCTGAGAGCAAGGGAGTGACAGTGTTTACCTATCTCATATGGAAAATGCGAGGCTTAATTAACTTTTGTAAAGCCCTGGTGGATCATCCACCAGAAACATTACATCAGTGCTGTGTTATTCTTATCCATTGCATAAAGTTCTCCCTCAACCTTTGCTCACCTTCTAATGACCTTTTAAAACTGAGCAAATATTATTGAAAATGGCTCAGGCTTTTATTTAATATGGATTGCATATTTTTCAGGGCTGGTGATGTGATGACATATGTCACTTACGGGCCCAATAAACTTGCATTATGGTGCTTTCATAACAATTACCATAAATTGTCCAGCTCTGCATGAATTGCAGGACGGCACTTTGAAATAGGATACAAACTTCAGGAAACACAAACCTGTGAATCTGGGCTCACAGTGTACAAGGTGAACTCTGAATGCCGTGAATGGGAAACAAAAGACATTTTTTCAATTCCTTCTGCATCAAGGCTAAGAGTGTTTTTCCCAAAGCATAGTAGAAAACAGGAAATTCTCATTGATGAGAAGAAATATGTCTCATTGACATTACTGATATCTTGTGGAATGACTTGAATTATTTATGATGTTAAATTATTGTTTATACTGTACTCACAAAATGGAGGCAAGGAAGGAAATATGGAGAACAGTGCTCCATATTAGACACAATTACCATCTATTTTTAGGGGTATTCTTAAAACTCAGAAACACAAGGTCTTTATATCTAATCTATATTTATATATCCATGTGTATGGCTCAATGCACTAATGAGCAAAGCTCAGGAAGTGGTGCCAGCAGAGATAGGGATAGAGGGAAGTGAGAGATGAATGTCTGACAAACCTAAAAATAGGGTTAGTTACTCTCTATACACTTGTTGGTGCCATACAGAAAGGAGAGTTGTGCTTTTCTGCAGCACCTCGGTTTGGGATACACATTCTGGGTATTTGTGGCATCCCATATTATACCACAGGATTTTCTAAACATCATAAAATATAATTTTCTAACCTCCAAATATCCCCCTTCCCCAGTGTGAAGTGTGTCGATTTTGGATGTCGCTGTGCTGGCTAAAGATGAGTTAATCGGTGGACTGGAAGCTGGTGTTTGCCCTCAGACCAGTGACCAGAACCTAATTACATTCAGTCTGCGCAAAGCGAGGCCAGTGCCAAGCCTGCGTCACGTCAGTGCATCTGAAAATTGTATCTCTCGTGTATGCTGGAGTGTGAAAGTCTTTTGTTACTAAGAAAAGCTGCCTAAACAAGTGGAGGGCAGGGCTGGTTAAACTCAGCGGAGAAATCTTCAGACAATGAAATTAAGCTCTTCCCAAGTGTTGTTTTTTGTTCTGGCCTTACCAAGTCATTCCCCTTGACTGATCAGCTAAAACCACTGGATTTGTGATCTGCCTATGTAAATACTTGCATTGCAGAAGTCAGTCCTGCTCTTTGTTTTTTTTTCGTAAGTGAATGAGCACCGTGGGCCTCCTCCGACCAAACTCCTTGTGAAATTATTGGACTGTATTCTTTCAAACTGGTTCAGGAGTCTATGAGTTGTATCTCTGTGCACCTGCGTGGCGCACCTCGTGACCCCAGCTAGATTCGAATGGAGAAGGAAAGGTGGCGATGGCCCTGTAAAGCTGTTCTTTCCCCTGCGGTGGCTGGGCACGGGCTCGTGGGCAGGAGGAGCTGCGGGAAGGCAGGGGATCAGGCTGCAGATTTTTTCTGTTCATTTTAAGGGTGTGCCTGGCTGATCCCTTTTCCTAAGCAGACTTCAGCCTTTTCTTGTGATGTGGGTCTTCTCTGGGCATCTGTTGCCATTGTGTGTTTTTCTTAGAAGGTAAGACAGATGCAAATAAGTGGCTTAAAAGGACACAGATATTATAAAATAAAGACCTTTAGCTGAATCCATGGTAAACAATTACTGCTGCTTTGTATCACTTAATAGGAAATGCAGAAAGGGTGTCTCGTATTTACAGACTGGGGATCCTCACACACTCATGAGGCTGAACAAGTGTGCTGCTGTGGTGATGGGATTGCCTGGTTTTCAGGGCTTTTGGGTAGGAATGGACTTGTTTTTCCAAACTCTGAAAATAATAAGCGTTATCACACATTCATAGATTATTTAAGCAGATTCTGTCCTGATTTACAAACCTCTCAGAAAGTCCTGATAGTTAATAAGCTTCCAAAAAGAAATTGGGGGAAGTATCTGCAGTGTGTATGGCAGTTTTCATTATTCTAGTATTTCTTGGGGTATAAATGATGACTTGTTTTCAGTGAAGAGCCATCAGAGATAAATTCCACCCATCTCTATGAGAAAGAGCAGAGACTGTTAAATAGAGCTTTATTTCCCCAGAATGGTAATACGAGGGTTTATGAGCTAATCAAAGGTAATGCATCTATTGCCCTTTATTGAAATCCTTGATAGCCTTTCAAAACAGATAAAATTTTCTTCTCCTCTTCATGACACGGCATTTTGCCCCATCCATTTGTATGTAGGCAATTTCCCTCAGCACAGATGGCACTCACCCGAGTGCGTCCCCACCGGCGATGTCCATTACACTGTGTCAGGAAGCCAGGCAGTGAATGGGGGACGGACATGTGCTTGCTTTCGCTGTTGTCATTGCTAGGTGAACAGAAAGGATCCCATCTTAGGCAGATGTGGCAAATTGAAAATGTAAGTAGCAAAAAGCATTTATATTTTCTATTGGAAAAAATTCCCAGCGTATGTGGCTGCTCTCAAAGCTGGGGGTAATGTAGCTTTTGTCCCTTTGGTGGGGTAACCCCTTTGTAAATGGAGGCTTCAATCTGGTGCACAAGAGCACTTAAGGCTGGAGTCAAGTAGTCAAGGAAAACAGCAACAATAAAAGGTTACAGATAAAAAAAGGTGATTTTCTTTTCTGAGCCCTGAGGACTTGTGATTCTAGTCTATACTCGTTAGGATATGGCACAGTGTAAATTCTCAGTGAGGAACTTTGATCAAAGAGAGGTTTTGATGGCCTTTGAGTGAGGCAGTGGTATTATAGCTAACAATAATGTACCTGTCTTCTTTCTATAATCTTCCAATAACCCTTTAAGGAAGCAAATAATTAACTAAGACCTTTTACCTTGATTATGGCAGTTACCAAAACATGATGAGAACAGAGGATGGTACACTGATGAGATCTCCTTCAGTGTGTGTGGCAACATATCACTGACAGAGCCTGTAGAAGAGCAGAGTCCAATCTAGTAAAGCAGTTTATAGAAATTCAGAGCCAATGAACTCAGTATCAGAGAAAAACAGGCAATTGCTCAGGATAAGGATTCATTCTTTTTCCAAAATTTGCAGTACAGTTAGTATGCTGAGAATGGAGAATCAGGCTCAAGAGAGAGCAAGCGTCAAAGAAAATTCAGGTTTCTAGTGGCTGTAGAGATGAAAATGGATTGAAGAAATGAAATTCTTAAGCAAAGATATGTAGTCTACTGTGCTCGTGGTCCTGGGCTAAAATTGATCTTACACATCTAATGCAGAAGATGATATTTGATGCTTTCTCCTCAGTTACAGAAAAATCCTTTTACCATTTTAATGTTTAAAAAATATAAATCTTGCAAATGTTGCCATATTTTTGAAGTAATTTGATAAATGTTCAAATGCTTGTAATTTGCCTTTTTTCCTAAGTTTCTATAGAACATACTTAGTTGGCCAAATAAAACACAAAGCTGTCAGTAGGGTGGAAGATAATTTTCATTTCAGGCATAGCAGTAAAGATTGATTTCCTTTTCCTGAATCAGATAAATCACTTGTTTTTTGAGGGGAAAAATAATTCTTAAATATTTTGTCCAGCTTTAAGTATGAGTACAGGGGCAGGAATTTTGTTTTTATTGTATTTGTGGAGAATACTTATTAGATTGTAGGTGCTGCAGCAAGCACATATAAAAACCAAATCTTAAAGCAGCTGAAAAATCTGTTGACTATGTTCAGGAGCAAATTCAAATAGAGCTCTCAACTTTGATCACATAAAGGCTGAAGTGGAGGCTTTCAGGCTCTCCAAACTCAACTGGGTTGGGAAATGCCTCATGAAACTTCTTGTTTAGTCCATGAGACCAAACACTGAGTCAATATTTAGACTAAGGGCTGGGTCCTCAGCTGGCACAAAATCACATACTTCCACTAATGTGAGCTGGAGCTGGACAGATTTTGCAGCCACTAGCTCTCATGGTTTTGTTACTTGCCTTGTGATGTTTGGTTCCAGGTTTTTCTTTCATTCCCTGAAACCCAGACTCGGGGAACTACATGCAGTCTCCATTTGCATGAAGATGAAGTGTGACTAAGTGTCTTGCCTGTCTGATGTTGAAGAGAGTCTTGAAAACAATAGCCTAGAGGCCCTTAAACTATAAGGCAAAGAAAACAGACCCCAGATTTATCTTCTCAAATAATATGGTTTATACAGTGATGTCAAGATTTTTGCAAACATAGGGCTAAAGATGCTCTAATTTATCCCAGTGGAGAATCTGATCCTAAATATTAGTCAGGAGACAAAAATGAACTCTGTTTATCCAATATACATAGCCTCCCTCTCTCTTTCTCACTCTTTCTGCGTCTCTGAGTTGACTGTTCCTATGGAGATGGCCAGTCTCTTCTGCAAGCTCATTTTATATTCTTAGATGGCTACTTAAAGTTGAGATCCACAGGATGTTGGCTCATTCCCAGTTGCTTTGGAGACAGCAAATTTTGGCAGTAGAACAGCTTCAAGTGCCAGTTGGCATAAGCCTTGACACAGCTGTAGTAGTGGGAGAAGAATTTACTTACAAACAAATCTCCCGATTTGAACCCTGTTACTATCCTGACAAATTGTGAATGTACTGAAATGTTTTTGCTGAACTCAGAGGATGCTCCTGCAGCTAAGATTTGTATGACTCAGAGTCTAGGAGGCAGCCAGTTAACTGAATCCCTGCCTCTCACTGCTCTTGAAACACTCTACTCAATTCCCATTCCCTCACACAACCCCCTTCCACCTTGTAGGTATTCAGTGACCTATAGTAAAAGTAGGTATTTACTCCATGCAGTTCTGTGGACTACCTACTGGAGACCTGGGTGCTGCAAGAATCAACGGTTTGCTTCTGA
Organism: Fulmarus glacialis; assembly: GCF_000690835.1. Taxonomy (NCBI): domain Eukaryota; kingdom Metazoa; phylum Chordata; class Aves; order Procellariiformes; family Procellariidae; genus Fulmarus; species Fulmarus glacialis. The sequence continues at coordinate 64,181 of NW_009196685.1, read as the reverse complement.
CCTAAGGTGCTATGTCTGCTCTTATATATTTATTATTTACTGGTAGGACCCACGGGGGAAGATGATGCATTATCCAGCTTTGCCTTACGTGGCTGTGTTCTGCTGTTTAACTTGGGTGTTGCAAATAACCTTCTGTTTAAAAAACATGCAGAGGAGAAGTCAGTGTTTCTGCTTAGTTTCTGAGGCTGAAACGTGGAAAGCAAAGGATGCAGATCCATACATGAATGATCAACAAGGAAGCAAATATTTCCTATATTAAATTCAGCCAGTTCGTATTAAGCTTGCTAAGGGCATTCCAAAATAAATATATACTTTACCAATACTGTTATAATGTTATAATGCATATATTTTCATTGCCATGGTTTTATCTCTCTTCTGCTGGATTTTCTTCTAGAAACAAAAGATTAAGAGAATACAGCCTCATTTAAAACCACTGCCCTGAGCTCAACCCGCCCCTTCTGCTTCTGTTTCTCATTGGTAAAACCCTTTGTAATCTGGTAAAGCAACAAGAGAGCCTGAAGAAGGAACTTTTTTGTGTAAAACAATATATTCCATCCTCAGAGCTTCTCCAGCTCTCAGTCTTTAATCGCTTTCAAATCAGCCCTTTTCTTTGCCTTTACAGAGCAATATTCCAACACCCATTTCTTCACGTGGTGGAAGCTGTCCGGCTGCAAATGTTCTCCAAAGATTTGCAAAATATCAGAGTAGAGTCTTCCCCAAAGGGAAGAGAATGATAGGATTTGAAATAACTGAGAAAACAGGGTTCAAATTTAGCAGAATTGAATGGATTCATCAGTTTCCTACTCCGTATCTGCATGGTCAGAATGAGGAAAAGCAATAATTAACATTACCATGCCAAAATTATAACATACCACCAAAAATCATAGAATCTATGATGGAGTAGGAAACTGATTATTTCAAATCCTATCATTCTCTTCCCTTTGGGGAAGACTCTACTCTGATACTTTGCAAATCTTTAAAACTGATTTACAAAACAGGAGAATGAAAACATATATTTGAGATTTGTCGTGTTTGCCTTGTAGGCTCAGACCTTTTGGTTTGTGCATGGATAGTTTCACATTTGCTGAGTACTAAGAGTCCCAGATACTCACATGCCTCCCCAGGAAAGCAAACAGAGAGCAGCCGCGTGTCCTGCCCAGCCCCAGGAGCACGGGCTTTAAGAAAGAAGGCAGCTGTCACTAACCAACTCCAAGCTACAAATAATGCTGTATCTGTACCGTGTGCTTACTGTGGTTTTAGAAAATAGTTTGGTTTCAAAGTCTTCGAAGAGTTCTGACTGGTCTTGATCTATGCTGCCATAGAAACAATAGTCTGTCAGCTAGAGCCATATTTATTTTTATATATAGGATATGCTAACTTAGAGGCCTGTCAAAAGTCTGTCTAATGGAGGTCTACGGGTTCCTCAAGTCCTGGGAAGCCCATTTTAAACCCTGTTTTACAGCCTCTTGATTCTCTCCCTCCCAAGGGCAGCCTGATGGTGAATGTGAAGTGTATCATAATGGATGTTTTCCCTCAAATCTTTCAGCTTTAAAATCTTTCTTTCTCTAATTCTGCTGTGAGTTCATCTCATACTTCCCCTTTTGTGCTATTATCTGCTGTCTATGGAGACCTAGATTTGATCTAGTAAGAAAGCACTGTGTGTCAGAACAGGTACTTTACACATCCTTAAGGCTTCTACTTAGCAATAAACAAATAAATAAATTCAAGATCAGAAAAACTTCCCAGCATAAGACCAGAATGATTTTGTTTTCCTTTTAACTTTACAAAGAAGCTGAGGAAGATAATACAATAGTCATATGTTCTTAAAACCGCTGTAAACATACTTAAATCAGTGTTTATGTGAGTGTACTGAATTTGGTCATTTCAGTGTAGAGGCTCATTGCTCTTCGGACTTTTTCACGCATTCTGCCATCATATCCTGGGACAGGTGTAATAGATGCTTCTCAGCTGGCCAGTTTTGGACTTTTACTGATCTTTCCTGTTGTTTGGTAGCTGCTAAGAAAAATTAATCCCTTGATAAAGCTTGAAGTCACAAGCTGAAACAGCTTCCAAAGAAGCTAATTTTTCCTCCAGCTCTTCAAGTGCACATCAACATTTTATTTTCTGTAGCTACCCTGGTGACGTGCAACTCTGACCAAAAGGTTCAACTTCCCTGAGTTTGTTTCACTAGCCTGTAATTCTTAAATGAACTTATGAGTTAAATGTTTATAATCTTCTGTCTTACTATAGATACAGAAGACATACCTTGGGTCATAGGCATTTTCATCAAGGATTAAAAGTCTTTTTCTCCATTTGGTTTAAATCCAGCAAATTTCTACTCAGTCCAGCAGTGGAGATGAAAAAAAGGCTGGCATTTGTACTGCCAGCAAGCATGGTTTGATTCATACAGGAGATAGTGGTCAAATTAAGCAGATCCTGTTTATTCAGAAGTTATTTCACACTACAGTGACCTGATGTGTTGCACAGCTGACGGTACCTGCACTTAGGTATGCAAAGCCTCCTCCACTGCTTTCAGGAGCTCTGAGCTAGTGTCTTGTAGAAACAACATTCAAATCCCCTCTAGCTCTTGACTATTCACAGTCAGCAGGCAGCCATTTGACAGTAAGTAGTTTCACATTTCTTGAACTCTGCTTACAAAAGCTGGCAAAGTATCCAGAGCACTCTAGAAAATTTGGCCTTTTTATAATGTTTGTGCTGCGAGCGCTCTCTCCGGGTGCTAGTTAAGTGATATGTATTGACAATAGTCACTCAAATGAACAAGGATTTTTTTTGGTGTTCCTGGTAATTTATAGTTTATTACTGCTTTCCTTGCACAGATTAGGCTCACCATAATATTCAGCAAATCCCTTTTCTTTTTTTTTGAAACAAAATTTTTAAAAATCTATGTGGTTTTCCTCGTAGTCCATTGTACCTCCCAGTGGTGACTATCAGCCTTTCAGAGCAGAGTAAAGGAGAACTAAGGGACTTTCTTTCTTTAATGACCTTCAGCTGACCAACGTTTGATTTAAATTTTATGGGTATAACATGTTGTTAATCGCAAAGTTATTTGCATTTATGGCCTGCAGCCATCCTTCCCTGGGCTGTGATCTCTTTCAATCTCACATTAAGCCAAGTTTGGCTAGCCAATATTTGGATGTTAGATTTTCCAGCCTTCCAATATATGGACACCATGGGAAACGGTGTTTGTAGCTCTTGGGTAACACACTCACCTCAGATCCACTACAGAACCCCAGAATGAGCTAATTCTGACTGTACTAGCTGAGGAGCTCTCTCTTGAATGAGATAAGGAAAGTGTAGGATGTATTGGGTGAGGCACTAAGGAGATAAGCTTTTACAAGCACTACTGTGACCGCTCTTGGGAAATAGGGAGACATGAGGGGCAATGGGGGGGAAAGGAAACAACCAATTTCCTCATCATTCTCCCTTGGCATCCATGAATACAGAAAAACTGAGAAGAGTGAGGTCAAAGGAGGGTCTTTTCCGCCTCAAGAAAGTTAAGATGCTTTCTCAGTGAAAGGCAATGAAGGGCAAAGAATGAAAGAAGTGTCCACTGCGCAGGTTACAGTGTGGGGCAGAAGGCGGCAGAAGTTTGGAAGGGACATGGTGATGCTCTGCAGAGAAGTTGGCAGAGGAGGAAAGCAGTTTCCTTGTTTTCTCTGTTGGTTTAAAAAAAGCTTAGTGACCTCCTTGTAGCAAATGTCCTTATACAGAAGAATGACCTTCAGGTCACTGAAAGCTGCACAGGCAGAGTGTTCCCACTCATGCGAGGAAACACTGGACTGCAGGACTAATTACCTTCTCCACACTGGTATGCCATCAGTTTTATCAACATTGCCGCATTCAAAAATATTTAATGTTTCAGAGATTTTTTACCTAATTGATTCTTTCTGAAAAGATAAAAACAGAGGATATGGAGAAAGTATTATTTTATTTCTGGAAATGCTAAACTACCTACTGCATTCTGTGAAAGGCGGGTATTTATTTTTTAGCGCAAGGCCAGAGCTGTGTATAGGAGAGCAGTGAGGGTCTTGAATTCCTTCATGCCTAAAAAAGTGAACTATAAATGTCAAACAATGCTCTAAACAAGGTATTGGGGTGGCTGGGCCTACTGTAAGAAACCCAAAGTATTTAGTGTGTACCTAAGTGGCATGTAGAAGGAGATATTTTATTTTCATTTATATGTTTTTTTCAACCATACATACTGAAAAGAAAACTTTAATAATTGATGAACATTTTTTACTATTCCTCATGAAAAAGTCATGTTCAGTTTGTTGTTTGATGGGGCAGACATGGCAGTGTTAGAATGGCAGTTATGTTGGATGCTGCGTGGTGTACACTGTTCAAAGTTTAATGAGTACATTCTAAGACAGAAAAACATTATGAGCTTATCAAAAATTGTCTTTTCTTATTCAGCCTGTGGCACAATACGCAATTTATTTAAGTGACATTGAAAAACAATTGCACTTATTCAGTCTCTTCCAACATCTACTGCAAAAGATGCATTGCCAATAGATTTGATGGAGAAAAGTGTTTATAGTAGTGCTCGGAAAGGTATGTAGTCCAATAGGTAAAACCTGCACACTTGAATTTTAAAATGCTTAACGTGAGTTTAAATCTGTTCCTACTGAGGTCAATGGAAGTTTAATCACTGACTGATTTCACTGGGAACAGAGGCCAAAAGTAAGCACCTTTTAAAATCCCACACAACAATTTCTGGCACACAAATGTGGCAGCTACCAAGACAGTTCATTTTTCTCCCAAACACAGAGCATGGTCCAGGTTTTTTTTATTTCATTTTGGACAAATTTCCACTGGGGGCAATGGGAGTTTGACAGAATTATCTCAGCAGTCCTTGTAAGATGGTAAGACCTCAATTGATATGTCCAAGATGCATGAGTGAATCTGTGAGTTACATTTGTTGCAGTGCGTACCAGGAAAATGTTGCTTCTATGCACGCGCGAAACCATTAACATGCGTAAATGGGTTTCAAGAAAAGGATGAAAAATCTTCAGTGACATCTAAACGTCGGAATTTACTCTTGTTCCCCAAACAACGCAGAATGTTGAGCAACATAAATATAGCCTTCAAGGTCTCCATTTCACTTAAAATATTTTTTAAGAATGCAGAAATGGGGATTTGCGATGGAAGCACCGGGTAACTCCTTGACGTGGATGCTGTGGCAAAGGCAAGTTTTGGAGATAATTGCCAGAAGCCATATGACCGCTGAAGCAGCTGCTTTATACTAGGCTGAACTGCTCCACAGATCCATTTATTAAAGAGCTAATTCTGCTCCATGTGAAATTTTTGGTCTCCAGCTCTGAATACCGTCAGGGGAGACATCAGTTGGCAGCAGATGTGGAAAGCTATTCATGTTGGCAAGCCGAACAGCTTGGCTGGGGAACTCGTGCAATAAATAAATAAATAAATAAATAATTATTAAGCAGTCAGAATTGCATTAAGTAAACAAAGATTTTCCTGTACTAAATTCGTAGTATTTTCTTCTGAAGTTCATGGTATTTTTTATTACTTAAAATATCAGGCAGAATTTGACTATTTTCAGGTATTCTGCACTCCTCTTTTTGTTTGCAAACTTTGAATCAAATTATTTATTTGCAAAAAAGCACAGAAAGCCCCAACTTCAACCCAACCCGAAAACATTAGCAGTGCTTCAGCTTCATAATAAAAATCATTATAGGCTCAAGAATGTAGTCTTTTCTGTAGACTTTTTGATGTCTAGCATTTTTGGCATTTTCTTGAATTTTATAAAAATAGGAAGTTACTAAAGATTCTTGTTCAGAACTGCAGATTTCAGGTATTAAATAATTTTCACCAAAGTTACATTTAATGATAGTTTTTTGAAAATAGTAATTCAGTTATGCTGAAAATGGCCTCATGACAGATTGATGTATGTTATCTTGTAAGCCCAGCAGCTACGTGAGCTCTATCACACAATATCCTTGTGACAAAACTGCCACCCCCAGTATCTGCTTCCTCCCTGTGATTGTATGTGCTGATAGTGATGAGTCCACAGAGTTTCCCCAGTGAAAAATAACATTTAACATAATTGGAACATCTCCACTTTTTTCTTCTTTAACCAATTAAAAAGATGTGAAGAACCACATTAAAATCTTCTGTCAAGTGAGCTCCAATGCATTTTCTCCTGTCGATACCACGTGCAGTGGTCTTGTACTCAGTGATCGGAGAAGGAGTTTTGCTCTGGGATCCAGCTCACAGCCCCCAGCAGCTGAGTGCTTCTAATGATAGTGTCAAAGAAAACTTCCCCATTGCAGAGCTCCACTAGTTATGAAATATGGGTCAGCTGCTTTTGCTATGACTATTGCACGTCAGTTAATATTTATCAAAGACAAAAATATTTTGCTGCAAGAGAGTAGCATTTGTTCCACTAGTTTCAGAGACCAATTGTGCATGGTTTGGATTTAGAACTACGAAATTGCTTTTGACTGTTTGAGGCTCAGCATCTATTTCAGTGCAGGCTGTGGGTTTCAGAGAAGCACCAGGGAAGGTGGTGGGGAATTAAGTTGCTCAAGAGATTGGATATAGGTTAAGAATCCCTTTATATCTAGAATAACCATGTATATTGCATACACAATTTCACAGGCTGATAACTGTAACCTGAAGATTAGTGGCCATCTATCTGAATGGCAGGTGTGAGCTTCTACCAGTTTTTGGTGATCTGAAATCATGTCATGCTGGATGAGACCCTATACATCAACCTCGAACCATCTTGTGATGTTTTTGGTCACAGAGAGTTTGTTCTCTCGGAGCCAGAGGTATGGGAGTGGAAGTAAGCCACCCTGAATGCCTCCGGTGTAAGTGTGCGGGTGAAGCCTGGCCCAGTCCAAAGCCTGGAGAATGAGCAGGAAAACTTCCAGGTGCTTCAGCGGCCTTTGGGTCAGGCACAGTTATAATGATTTTGGCCTGCTCACTTATTATGAGAACTCAACATGTACATCCATGTGTAGATAGAAATTTTCAGACCTGACAGTCATTAATAATGACTAGATAACTTTGGATAATTTTACAGGGATGTAAATGTTCTGTATTATCAAAGACATGGGAAATTGCCCAGCAGCCACAAACTTCCAGAAGTTTAGCTGGGAAATACGACTAGGTAGACTGCACCTTCTTGTACCTTCACTGCTCCTTGCAAGCAGTGTGAATCCTGCTTTTCCCATTATTTGGTTGGACTAAGCTCTTTGGCTCCAAATACCCCTTTTTTTGTGAAAAAGCTTAAAGGGAGGACAGGGAAGAAGAGATCTATGAGGAATATTTGTATGTATTATTCTGAAATCTTTTTGCATCCTATCCCTTTTCGGAATAAGCAAAGTTTGTTGTTAAAAGTCAGCATTTTCCCCCAACAAATAACTGAGACATTGTAACATTTCTTTAAAAAATACTACCTCCTGAGACAAAATATTGCAGTGGGCTGGTAATAATTGACTTTTTAATGTTAACTACTGTAGCTTGAAACAGCATATGGGCTTTGCATCATTGTTGTTGCTGCTTGATATTATTAGTGCCTTTAAATTTGGAGAGCAAAATTTTGTTCCGTTGAGGATGCTGTTGGCAAATTGCCTGTGCCTAAGAGACACACTTAGCCTGCAAATAAATGTACATAAGTGGAACAAAAAATGAATTCATACGAGCCTGTTAATAGTAGTGCGTAGTTGCATCTTTAGCGGGTCAAACAGAAATGGCTTGTTTGCAGTCAGCAGAAATAGCTCTGTCATGGAGAGGGCAGCTGCAGCCCACATCTGAGGGTGGGATCAGCCCTGCGGAAGCACTTCCTTCAGCCTCCTTTAAAAAAAGTCTGAAAAAACACGTTATTTTATACTAGTCTGTTGAAAAGTATGTATATATTGGAATTTCTCCTGTTGCTGTGAATGATGTTTTTATATAGTCTTCATTCTGTGGCAAATAATCATGAAGAAATGCTGAAAATCCAACAAAGTCCTTGTTTTCTGTGCATGTTGCTATGGAACACAGAAATCATGGCTGTTTATTTACCATGTTGGTTTCTCTGTTGCATTGGTTTGGCAAGCATATCACCTATATATGATAACACACTCAGGAAGAAACCTTTCAGGTCAAACAAATGACTTTGATAAGCTATCAATATTTGACTAAGAGGTTGCGTTGAAGGCACACCCACTTAGCTGGAATTAAAGGAGTAGGATTTAGGACAGGCGATATAATCCAACTTGACAAACTAGTTAAATATTGACAAGAAGCGGAAGAGCAGCAGTGCTCGGGCTGAAGAGAAAAGCGTGCTCTTGCTTTTCTGATTGAGCACATCCAGGATTTTCGTACTCAGAATGAATGGCTGCAGGAACCCGAATGATCCAGCCCAGTATAATGACCTGCGTGGCTTATCATTTCTTCAATTGTTAAAGGTAGGTCTGCTCTCCCAGAAGGCAGCTCCTGTAGGTACAGCACCTTGTGAGGAAGCTGGGTGGATAACTCAAAGCTGGTTTAACTTCAAGGAGGTATTTTTATCACGGGTCGCACAGTTGCATGCAGGCTTACGCTGTTCAAAATTTAATTAATGAAAAATAGGCAGTGAAACATAATGTTGTATATTTTCTGCCTTGTAAATCGGGACGATTATGCACGTGTGTGTGTGTCTTAATTCTAAAATGTTTATTTGGTTGGTAGAATTATTATAAGACTGTGTTTTAAAACCGGCTATTAGCTAATGGAGAGACCTCATTGTCAGTGGTATTAGGAGATTATGGCTTCATTTGCCATAATGCACAGAGATAGTCCAAGTGTTCAGCTTTCTGTTTACGTGTTTGTTTAAATTTATTTACATACTTTAACCCATTCCCTAGCATTTTATCTTTCAACAAAATCCTTTTATAATCCAAAAGGTTGGGCAGAGATGCTGCTCCACATGATAACTGAAGAGCTATGTAAATAAAACCTGACATATTAACTGCCTTGGATTCCTGTAGTTTCATATTTGGAAATAAGAAAATGTAGTGTAGATATGGGAAACAGACGTGTTTGCTTTTCCGACAGGGTAATTAGTCAGCAGCTGGAATTTTTGAAGCAAAATAACAGGAGCCAATCACCTTCTTTCTGTTCCCACAGCAGCAGTGAAATTAGGACATAGAGGAAAATAAAAAATAAGTCTGCATTTTGGGTTATTAGCACAAATGATTTTATAAACAAATAATATATAAACCAAATTGTAACAAGCACACAAGAGAGCAAGCAATAAAATATTCACTGTTTATTTTAACATGTAGTTAAACATGTGATGATATACATGTCAGATATTGATTGTTACGTACCCCCATAACTAGATCATTGTACTGTACAATTCCAGTGTGCCATATGGCCTGAACATACCATACAATTCATTAGTGAACATATTACAGCTTTATATAGCCTCAGAGAAACGTGGCAACATGGGATGTAATGCTCATGGACAGTAGTTTGTTGGCTCATTTACCAGTGCTTTAAATAGAACGATGCTGGGCATGTTAAATTTGAAGTTTATTGCTTCTAAAGCTGGGAAATTCCCTGCACTCTTTTTTGTTAGCAGTCCCTCAATATGAACTGTTGCAGGAAAAGAAGAGGGTTATGGAAAGAGGAAAGTCTAACATATATATGCAAACTGATGTACAATCGTCATCGCCTGGTTGTGCAAACACTGGGTGCAACACTGAATTCCTGTTTTGTTCTTAGGCAGAAATCACAAGCACGTTGCTTGATAAAAAGCTTGGAGCCTGTCCCATGGTACTATAGCCAAGGTACCAAACTGAGAAGAAAGCCATATGTGACACTATTTGATTAAGGATTAATATGCCATGACTTCATCTCATTAGGAAAATTTAATCAATTTTGCTGCCTTATAACATGATAACCTTTGGTATCTCAAATAGCTTTGGGTCACTGATGTATATAGATTGCTAACATCAAAATCAGCTTTGTTTTTTTGTTTTGTGTAAGTTTTCTAAGTGTACATTGGTATATTGAATCCATGTTTCGCAGTGTAATGCGGCCAGCATTTGGTAAAAAATGAAAAGCATTTGTTGATTACTCTTTGGACGCATCCAGAACCCCTCCACACGTAGAGCTGCCTGGGTGTGCCTCACTGTTGCGTTACTGGAGTTTTCTGCTGTTGCAGCTTTATTGAGATCAGGGGACTTACTGCGGCTTAACCCAGAATTGCACAGTGGTGACATCAGCCTTGTTAATCCAGGAGGGAATTCTGCACATGGAGAGGCTTCCAAACTGAATATAGTTTTTCAGAAAAGAAAAATGGGGCTAGGAATCCAATCCAATATAAGGAACTGACAATATTATATATAGCAAATAATGGAATGGCATCTTTTCTACAAACAATTTAGTGATACAATTCAAACAACCTACTTCAAAGAATGATTAAGAATATAAAAGAATACTAAAACCAAAAGTTGCAACAATATATATGGGCATGGGGAAGGGCAGACATGTGATTTAAGGAAAATACTCTGAGATACTATACAAATCTTCCTATAACTTTTGCATTCAAAGTGTTTGCTGCGATCACCTGGGTTGAATTTGACCCTCCTGGGGCAAGTGTCTGACTGTGGGTTAGAGCTGCTCTACGCTGCTGTTGGTGACCTCATGTTCCTGCTTTTCTCGTGCTGATGCAGAAGGGAATGCAACTATGGATTTCCCACTGGGGATTCTTAATATAGAGAGACTGCTTTCATGTGCCCTCAAGCTTTCAAGAGGACATCGATTTTCTTTAAACAAAAGCTTCATGTAGAAGAGCAAAGAAAAGAAATATCCCTCAAATTTTAGGTATGGGTGAAACTAAGAAAGAAAATCTGTAGATGGAGGTTGAAGCAGAAATGCACGTTCTCAGGCATGTTCTTTGCCAGAGCACAAGCTAAAACACAGAAAGGTAAATTACTGGGAGAAGTGCGGACATAAAGGACTGTCTGCTGGGAGTGGTGCACAGAGCTCCCACATATGTTCCCATGCATCAAAGCTGTGCAAATACTTTGGAAATCTGATTAAAAAACCAAGAGATTATCAGCCCATTCTTCAGGGAAGAGTCATGATGGCCATGCAGGACAGTCAGCACGGTGAGCAGTCACATTTTCTTTTGGCTTTTATGGAAGAAAGAATAATTTCTTTTGCAAGGAAAGCCCAGCTATACCATGAGTGTAAGATATCCTCTACTCATTCTTTTGGCAGTTCTTGCAAAATGTTGCAATAATCATTAACTGGGAGGACGAACATACGCAGGTGGACAAAATGTAGTTTAAGATGAAGTGGGGGCAAGATTCAAGGCTTTCTCATTTTTCATTGCTGCAAGTGGACGGAGTGTGCTCAGTTTTACCTCTCATATGAAAAAAAGGGCTCAAGCAGCAGAGAGCTACTTATCATGAGACAAGCTCCTTGTTTCATGCCTAGCTCCAAAAGAAGCACGGCACTTAGTGATGCGCAGACAACTTGCAATAGCATGTCTTCTTCTTGGTAACATTCTTCCCAAAAAGAGCCTGATCAGCTTGGGTGAATGGTTCAAATTTGCAGGACTGGGATATCAATCTCTGGGTCTAAAACCAGGTTAATAAAGAGACAAAAAAATCAAGAAAGTTGCTTTGAGTTGGCTAGAAATGAAGGAAATATCAGGAGATTTGTGTCAGTTAGAGCAGGAATCTTACAATAACCACTGCTAGGGACCTCATTCCATGCATACTTGAATGTTAGCTCTGATTTGGCTTTGAATCTGAATGCTGACTCCGTTCTCATGCCGAATCCAGAGCCCAAATATATTTTCTCTATCCCATTTATTTTCCCAGGCCTTGTTAATTAATAAGATATGTGTGCATTCCAGTCCAAGCTCCAGATTTTGACATCCTATGGACTTCAGCTATTTAAAGCACAATTCCCATGAATAAGTCATAGTAATGGAAGTTATCATTTGTTGCTCAAAAAGTAGTGAGTGCTAAATTAAATAAATACCATGTCTTTTTAATGTTCTGTCACACAGACTAAAATCAGATAGAGCTTTTATTGAGTCTGGCCCAGAGGTTACGAAATAAAATAAATACAATGAAGTTGATTTGATTCTCCTGTTTGTTTCACTGTAGTCAGAGAAAATGTTTGCTTATGGAGGCATATGAAACATTTTGAACAAATCCAGAAATACTTCTAATCTGCATCTCAGAAACTTGTAAGAAAGTATGGTAGCTTGGAGGAAACTTAACTTTGAATGACCAGACTTAACATGTTATTTTTTAGTCAGTCGTCACTTAATATCGTACTCCTATTTATGCAGTGAAAACCCTGTAGCTATTCTGTGTGATTGAGCTAAGCCAAAAGTTTGGCAGGAGAATGGGGATTTTAAAAATTAGAAGATGCTCCTTTGTGGTGTCTGGTTTTGTTTAACTACGGAAACAGAAGCTTGAGAGGAACAAAGTTTTACTTTGTGGTTAAATGGGTGAAAATAAAATTGAATGTAAATTTTCCTATATGAAGCAAGGTAGTTTGAGTTTTCATGCAAGTTTGAAAAAGAATACAACATCTGTTTTGGTAATGTTTTTCATTGTATTTTTTATCAATTTAAACAAAGCCAAGGAGAACAGCAAAGATGTTGTAAGAACAGATTTCTAAGCCAAGTGCACAAATTGGCTTTAAAAGTGATTAATAACCACTCAACATAAGCAGGCAATATAACGTAATCACATTTGGGTAAGACACAAGGGGTTTCATTAGGCTCTCCCTGCAAATGCAGCAGAAAACAGTTTTCTTTGGTTACATTTTGTGTTTCTGGTAAAGTTCCCTTTAGCATCGAACGGAATTTTGCCCTGGAAAGAAACACGGATTTGTCCATTAATGCCGTATGTTATCCTCATGCAGAACCAGCCACCATCCCGTAAATAAATAGGGACGTCTCTGGTTCTGTGGCAGTAATATAACACTGATCCAGTTGCTGCTCTTTCTTGATATTCCAGTACTGTGTAGTTCTCCCTAAACATAATATCTCTGTGTAGGATATAGTTTCAACTCAGGCTGAGTTTTGAGGAAAGAATCTTTGCAACTTGTATTTTCTTTGGATTGTGTTCTGATCCTTGGCCCTGCCTAGGACAGAAATAAAATTGCATGGCAAATCCTCCCTGAGACTGGGGCTTTAAAATCCAATTTGGGGATTTTAGTTTTGAAATGTGACTTGAATCCTTCTCAAACTTCTCCATCTACTGTGTTCATTTCTTCTATGTAATCCACTCTTCAGGCTCCAAAATATGACATAAAATGGTATTTTTAAAGATGTATTATATGGAATGTGTTGAATATCTTCAAAGCTTAATAGGAAAATAAACTCTGGAAATAGCTATGTGTTTTTAGAAGCAAGAACAGAAATGCCATGTGTCAGCAGTGTATAGTAGAAGAAATTTACTTCTAAAACTAAAAAGGATGGAAGATTTTATTTATTTATTTGTAAATAAATCTTAACTTGTACTAAGGACTCTCTATGTTCTATATGAGAGTAAAGAATGGCTTTGTGAATTATTGTCTGTTTTATGGAAAAAAAAGGTGCGGTAGCACCTTTCAGGTAAAACTGTTGTCACAAATAGTGGGCAAAGCCTGTCTGACCCTTCAGCGTATCATCCTAGATAGTGATGGTTCCTCCGTTACCGCACTTTGCTGTGATTCCATATGGTCTATCTGCCGACTGCCAGACATATGGGAAGAGAAAAGCTTGGATTGCACATATGATGACAGGCCAGCTAAAGCCTTCAGATATTCTGCAGTAAGGTCCAGTTGGCTCAAAGGGTTTGTTTTTCTCTGTATCACATTTGAACATGCTGATTGTCAGGTGAGTCACTGCAGACATTTCTAGCCTTATCGACTTATTACTGCACATCTCCTGTTTTTATTTGTAGGTATTCAAAAGCAGAGAAGTTATATACAGTATACAATCACAGGCACAGAAATCAATCCATAGTTCCTCCGGTTCCCTCATACTTTTAATCAAACAAACATCTGTTTGGCAAAATATTTACTAGTCAATGCCAGTACTTAGTAAGGCACATACAGAAAACACTGATTGAAGGAAGTGAAGGAAAAACAGGACAAAAAAGACACTCAGTGAATGCAACTGCTAAAAGGTGGATATGCCCTGTAACTGCTACTGATGGTTGGGGACATGATTTTAAAGATGTTTTGGTAGCTAGCAAACATTAACTTAAGGGCTTTGCTGGACTGCTGGTGGACTGGACTGTATGACACAGCGGGTGCCTGTGGACCTCGAAGGCAGTGGTGCTCCATGCCCTGTGTATGCTCAGCTTTACCTGTATTTATTCATGTCACATCTTTTTTCTCAAAACTGAACTTTTGCTTCACATACTATATGTACACGTATATTCATGGAAGTCGGTACTGATATTAATTTTCTCACTCCATTTACCAGTAGCAGTGCTTTTCACTTGTGTATGTTGTAAACTGCAGTAGTGCGAGATACAAGTCTGTTCTGCAGAAGCTTAGAAGTCCTGAGGAAACAGGTCAGGTAGAGACACCTGACCTGGGCAAAGAAATCCCCCAATTTAAAGCATTTTTGAACTAGGAGTAAGAGTTCTTGCTGGCGTGTTTGATGGAGCGATTCTCAAAAGTAGACAAGTGTAATACAGGCAGAGAAATCTCTTGTGAATGATTTTCCGCTCCAATCCTGACATACATCTAAATCCTGGATTTGTCTCTGGTTTATAAAAGAACTTTATTATTTTTATGTGTTTTTTTCCCTTGCAGTCTAAATTGCAGAGTGTTGTCAATGCTAACAGCTGTACATACACACCATTGGGTTCCTGGGTGTAGCTCCTGGCACTGCACTGCACTTTCAGCTTGTGCTGGAGAGGCTCTGTGCAGGCACCTCTCTCTCTTTCATGCTTGGCATTTGTTATCTTTTATCTCTTGTGCTCTTCTGTAATCTTTCCTTTCTTATTCCAGGTCTTGGCTGTGTTTCCTGTGGGATCGTTTTTCAAATTTGACATCCTGAAATCACATTTCTGACATCAGCCAAACCTCTTTGCCCCTCATCACTAATCCTCACTATCAGTCACCAACACAGACAGCTGCGCTCCCAGCATCGGTCTGCCTCTTCCTTAACTCGTATCAATTCACATCAATTCTCTACATCGCACAGAGTTCGACTGTGGCTTGACATAAGACATTTATTTAGAAGCCACCAAAATATCTACGAACAACTTTTCTATGAAATATTTTGTTGTAATAATCAGAACTTCTTTAGCTTTCTGGGGAGGTATTAGGAAACCTAGCAGATCTGCTAACGTCTGGATATTGTGTTGTTTGAGAGATGAGTTAATGCAATGGCATTTTAAATGTAATGACCTAAATACTCTTTCAGCTGACTGTAAAGTAAATGGACAAATGAAGCACATTGTTGTTTATGCTTCATTGTGTAATGTTTTAATACTCTGTCATGTTTGGTGACAAGGACTTCAGCTTAACCCATACATTTAATAACTTCATTGAAAATCTTAATTAGAATTTTATAATCCTGAGGAAAATCTATCAGGTAGCTGGTTTTTTTCCCCTGAGTTCTCTGAACTCAACAGCTTGTGACAAAAGTTAAGATAAGAAAAAGTATGTTGCTGTGCTGTGCAGTGCTCCCCAGTGCTTCTGCTGGGCCAGGATAAATCAAAGGCTGAGCTAGAGCCATACCTTTCAGCTGGCTCTCAGCACTTTGTATGACCTCTCTGTCACCAGCCCAGGGATAAAGTACTGATGCTCTGTCAGTTCCTAAGTGTGAGCAGCTGGGCTCAAAACATGACCCTCAAGAAAGGCTCAATGAAGGCTCATGTCTTAGGTAGGGAAATACCTCATTCAGCTCCTGTTGCTGTCTGAGCTGAGACTGCAACAACAAGGATCAGCTCACACTGGGCTTTGCGAGGGAAGGGGGAAACTCTGTTGGGGGAACTCTGCTCCATTCTCCAAGACAGCATTTAAGACTGGGGCCCATAAAAGTCTGGGGTGTTGCAATGTCTGACTTCCACGGTTATGGAGCCGAGAGCCCGGCACGAGGTGTGGGCTGCTGCATTTCTGGTGCATTTGGAGCCTTCACAGAATAAGGAGGGGAGGTGCCTCAAATGGGGCTGCACAGTAGCCAGCACACTGAGTATGGAGGTGCCTTGCTCTACTCACTGCATGTCAGGTGCCCGATTTGGAGGCTGCAGGCGAGCACCATCCTGACACTCATAATCAAGAGTCCAGAGCTGTCTCTGGACAGCTATTCTCCCTACAATAATAATCAAACAAACATCTGTTTGGCAAAATATTTACCAATCACTGCCAGTACATGATAGATGATAGGTACATTCTAGTTCTGCTTTAGAGGTTTTTTTAGTTCAGTGGTTACCTAAAGCAAAGACTCTGGTTCATCCTTCATAGCAGAGCATCCTCTAGGTAGTGTCCTGCCAAGAGGACCATGTTGCATAGCAAACTTTCTGTCTATTGTCTGACTGAAGCTCCCACAGAGATCGATAGTCTGTGGGTTTACCTGTAAGTTTTGAGCCCGGCAAATGCTTCATGGATTGTAGTGAGGGAACAATTGGTGTAAGAACTGTGGAGTTGGGCTCCTGTAATAAAAATTTGTATAAGTACAGAACTTCAAGGATTGACATGTTAAGGATATATATAGCTATAGCTAATGCACAGCATTTATTGGAACATGCCTCAATAAATCTTCCTTTTAAAGGATATATAACTACAAGGAGAAGGGAGAGTGGGAAAATTATAAGTGGAAAGTCTTTTACTTGCCAAAGCTCTGTGTTTTAGACAGCTTGCATAGTCGGTTACATACTGTACAAAGACAGACCAGGAATAGAAAATCTGGCAAGCATCACGAGGGTTTTTCTGTTCTCGCCTGACATTAATCCGTGCTTTCTTTACACTCCAATTATCAGGTTTTGGTGACTTTTTGTACTCCCAACTTGGAATTAAATGAGACAAACCATGTTTAAAAATCAGAATTCATTCTGGCAGACAGATGCATTGGTTACTCTTTCTCTGCTGTGCATGAAGCCGTGTGATCTGCTCAGAGGTATCCCCGGTGAGCAGAGCTAAGGCCACAAATGGATCTGTGGAACTGAAGATGTGAAGTTGAAGATACTGCCTGTTTAACACCAGAAATAACATGGGGTATTAATAATGCAGGTCTCGTATGTTATTAATAGTTTCCTTGGGTCCCTTTTAATTACACAAAACAGTCACACGTCTTCTGGTCCCCCACTCCGCAGGGTAATTTATAAGCATACTCTCTTTTAGACTCTTTCAAAGTCTGCTGCATGAGTAAATAAATGGTGGCAGCTTTATAAAACTGTTGACACTGTTCCAGCATTTAAAACTTCTGTTTATCCAGGATTCAGCAAGGACAGAAATGACTTTCATGACAGAACTCTAGGAATGCTCCCCGCTAAAGCTGGGCTCCTTGAGATACCATTCATTAACTCTGAAATTTATGTCTACTGTGTATTGGCTTCAGGCAGAATAGGGCAAACACTCTTAATGAAGGGGAACTGGATTTTTCTCCTTGATTCATGTAAGTCAGCATCTGATGTTATCTTGGAGATAACTAACAAACATTGAGTTTAAAATAGAACAGCAACAAGCTGCTCCCCCCGTTCAGGAAGCCCTCCAGAGCTTCCCAGTGTGCTGCTCTGCACCCCGGGGGGTTACTCTTCAATGTGAATGTAAATATGTCCAGGGAATTATAAAGAAGAGGAAGTTTAAATGTAAACAAAATAGTAAAAACAGCACAAGCATGGCAAGTTACCAGGAACTGACAGTATTTATAAAGAGCATTGAAAGAGGAAAGAGATGCAGAGGGGGCAGATGAGTGTAGTGTGTCAGTGGACACGAGTTCCCGTGGGGAGAAGGGTGAGGGTGGGATAGGAGCCCTGAGTCCAACCCTTCTTCCCTGCCCATCCCAGCGAGAAGCTCTGTGTTTGGAGCAGTCCTGGAAGTCTGCATACCTGCATGCTTTAGGGAAACTTATTTTTTTTACTAAGAGAACCCTACATTTTAAAAGCATGTGAAATGAAACTCTAAATGGTATCAAGCTCACAAAGGACACCAGACTAAAATGACAACTTAAAAACAATTTCTGTTTTCAATGTGCTGTTCCTTGATTTGGAAATCATCAGCCTCTTGCAGGTTAGGGAGCGGTTTTAGCTTAGCTGAGGTAAAGGTAAGGACCTGTGTGTGCTTTCTTTGCAAATACAAAATGCAATATGGCCATCTCCTAAGTCTTAGCTAACAAAATTGTGGTAGTGTGCCATGATGTGAGCATAGCCTCAGAAAGAAAAGAAATGCCACACAAAAAAAAAAACAAGTAGTGCTGGTCATATTTCTCTTCATAACTTGTATTACACTTCTCAAGTGCTTTGCAGTGCTTGAATTTTTTTTTTAGCCTGAAATAAGTTGCAGTTTTTCTCTATGAAGAACAAAAGTAAGAAAGACAAGCAATAACTCAGAAGTTACCTAATGAGGAAGTGTTCTGTCTGCCTCCTGGAGACTGGGTCTCCCACCTGGGATTCTGCCCTTTACTTCAGCACAGCTTGTGGCTTCACATTGGCTAGACCAGAGGGTTTGGATACCCAGGTACCTACTGTCACGTATTTAAATAGTCTTACCAGCATAATGTGTTGCTTTGGTTGAATGCCCATAGATCCTCAGTGCATCACTGACACTGACGGTGCTTCAGTCACACAGTGAAGGAATTAAATAACAAGTAGTATGTGACCGTAATAATGAATAGTACATACCATGGGATTCAGATTAAATATAAAAATCTTCATTTGTTAAAATAGGTAATGGTGAAGGAACCATCTTTTGTAGCACAGACTGTTTTGGAATGTGCATTTATATGATTACTATATTAATTCATTATAACATCTTTTTTATTGTAGCTGGGGATGTATCAATCCAACTTTAAAAGTCTGCACCTTTAAATGCTACCAAAGGTCCTAACACATTGACAGTAGCTTCCCTACATCTATTGAGCTTTTCTTTATTCAAGAAGGGGCTTAACCGTACATCTGAGGGTGCAGAGCAGGCAGGCTTTGCTTTGGTAAAGAAAGACACATCTGGATTCCCCAGCCATGCTTATCGGTTCACTGATGTGTTCTAACTGTCGTGGTTTAACCTGGCAGGCAGCCAAATACCACGCAGCCGCTCACTCCCTCCCCACCCCACCCCCCCACCAGTGGGACAGGGAGAGAATCGGAAGGCTAAGACTGAGAAAAACTCGTGAGTTGAGATAAAGACAGTTTAATAAAACAGAAAAGGGAGAATAATAATGATAATGATAAAATATACAAAATAAGTGATGCACAATGCAATTGCTCACCACCCGCGTGACCGATAACCAGGTAACGATCGGTACTTCCTGGATCACGCCTACCATTCATATACTGAGCATGACGTCACATGGTATGGAATACCCCATTAGCCAGCTGGGCTGGCTGTCCTGATTATGTTCCCTCCCATCTTGTGTACCTAGCTCAGTCAGTAGGCATGGGAGCTGTCCTTGGACTAGGAGGGCACTTAGCAACAACTGAAAACATCAGTGTGTTATCAACATTCTCCTCAGACTAAATCCAAAACACAGCACTAGCAAGAAATTTAACCCTATCCCAGCCAAAACCAGGACACTAACCTAGATAATGAAAGGTTACAGAATTAGACTGGTTTTTATAAATAATAATCTACTCTATGATGAATGGATTCTCTCTCTTCATACTGTAGATTATGAGTATCAGTAGAGTATCTGCAGAGTATCAGTATCAATACATACGCAACTGATTACATGCTATAGAGAGACTCACTAAGTTACCTCTTTACCTTTTTAAGCAGTATTTCAAACATATGTAAATGGCTGTAATCTGTATTACTGGGTCAGAGTTGGTAGATTATTTTCTAGAGTAAACTACGCTGCTCTGCAGTTGAATTGTCATAGTGGGGCCAGTCTTAAGCAAAAGCTACGACAAGTGTCTCCTGAAGCGTGTCGCAGTCTGCACAAAAGATGTGATCTCCAGAGGAACACAGTAGCTTTACTTACTTTACATATTTCTTATTTAATCTGAATGAATGTGACCAAGCATGCAGTTACATTGAATATCCATTTAATGCTTTTTAAAATGCTGTGTACAGGTTTTGTCCAACTCATTTCAGTGTAGGACCTTCAGAAGAAGTACATTACTTTGGCTGTTCTTTGTACCCTGAAAGGTGCTCTGGGAAAGCAAGTAGACAAATCAGAAGTGTAACAGAGGCTTTGTGAGCTTTTTTCCAACTGCTGTTTGGATTTTTATGTGAACAAAAGTTTGCTTGGCTTGGGGTTTTAGTTATTTGTGACAACCAAAACTCAGATGCTGTATTATCCTGCACTTGCTTGGCAGGAATATTTGTGAGCTTGGCACACCTTTCATTTGAAATGAAGTGGAAAATCTCCAGCACTGAGTCTGGTTTTGGGTTTCATCACATAACTTTCAAGCTACCATAATCTACAGTGAATTTTCACTAAAATAAACTACATATTTCCTCAGAGTTAGTGAAGAGAGTAATAAAATGTGGATTAGCTGCTAAAAACTCTTATGAAAATTTATTTTTGGTATGCAAAAGGGAAAGAAAATGATTAGTCTGTCTCCATGATGAAATGGAGAAAATAATTTTAAAATCAGCTCAGTCCTTTTCTCACTATCTCTAACATCCATGATACTCCGTGCACTTTTTACTAGTGTCAGATACAGAAAGCTCATGAATAATGTACCTTTGTAGGCACAGTTGCGATGGCTTCAGCCTACATGTCTTCCTATGAAGGTTAAATAAACAAGCAGTCAGTAGCTGGTTTTGCTGAAAACCAAGATTTAACACCCTTTCAGCAGTGTAAAGTTGAATTTATGACAAGAGAACTCATTTGGACTATTTCCCCTTCACAGATCAGGTGTCAATCTACAAACAGCAGAAGTTGAACATTTTCCATAAGTTTTTGGGGAGTTCTTTTGTCCTAAAATCCCACAAAGCACTTCCTGGCAATGACAACACAGTTATGTCACGCTTGTGTGAAATGTCAGAACAATATGACCAGAATTCTGTGTAACCTATCAAAATTTCCTAGGTACCCTTTTACACTAATTGCTTTCTGCTAATTCACTCCAAAGCATGAAATAATTGCCAGTTTCCATGTGTCCTGATATTATAGGTCACTACAATTTTCTTCTTCTCTCCAGTGTGTTTACTAGCCCTTCAGCTTTGTTTGTGAGCAAATCTGACCATGGTTGAACTTATATCAAAAGGAGCGTTCAACAAAGCACTACTCGTTAGCCCTTAATTTCATTGTTTGTTAGCTGACTTACATTCCTGCGCAGCAATCCAAGCAGACAGAGAGGCACAGAGGGAGCCTTGGCAGGAATGAAAGGACTCTGCTGGAGGACTGATGAATGCACAATTGACGCTTTCTACAAGAGCGTGATGGCCTCTTCTTTAAATTGCACTCCACTGAGTGGAGCTGCTTTGTGCACTTGTGGGAGGTGCTCTCTGGCAGCTAATTTTTAAGCTTCATCTGCAACCAGTCGATAGGTTGCAACCCGAGCTATTGGACATACACCTGGCCAACCCAATGAACACATTCATGATTCATAATATTGATTATTACAGAGCATTATATACAGGAATGAAGCCGACTAGCCTGAAAAATCTCCAAGTGGAGTGCCAGTCCTCATAGCAACATGTCGTTATCGACACCACCCTGGTTCTCTGTTCTCTGTGCTGACTCTCTGTTGAGTAGATAGATCAGTCCAAGCTCTCAACCCCTCATCCTTAAAAGCCATCTATTGACTGGCTCCTGCTACCTTTGAGATCGCTTCTCCTTTCATGACTAACATCTTCCAAACAGCTGCATACCAAAAAGCAGAGAAGCTACTTTTTTACTGTGGGAAGTTCAAGACTGTAGGGAATACAAATTTTTCCAGAAGCCATGTAAAATAAAGATAATATCAACTCTTCCCAGAATTAAAGGTCAAATTTGTTTCTTCAGTTTTAGATTTACATCAGTAATTTCATCCCACATATAACCTACTCAGCTGGCTCAGTTGAGTACACAAATGGACAGTAAATTAGGCTATTTCTCCTGTAGAATGAGAAGGGAAAGATAAAGTGGATGGTTTATTATTTCTCCTTTTAGATGCCCTGAGTTTCTTGGATAAGCTGGTGGAGGGGACTATGATTGCAGCTTAGGGAAGATGTATGAAATAGGCCAGAAAGAGTTGCAGTTGAGTGTTTTTTCCATGATTTCCAATTCTTGCCTGTCAGTGGGCATATGTGCGTGTATGGAGTGTGAACAGGGATACTTCACTAACGACTCCCAGCAGTTCTTCCTTTTTTTTTGTTCTTTCAGGCTTGCTTCATTTGAAGCTATCCAGGCTGCATCACTGAAGACAAAAATATTAAGCCTTGCAAATGAATAATAGATGTAATCATGGATGTTTATTAATTAAACCAAAAGACTGAAATGTGGAAATACTTTCTGTCCTAGTGACATTGAACTAAGAATATGACTATGGTCCTGACTACCAAAAAATCTCATGTTTAGTTAGAAAATACTTAATGTGCTATCCTCAATGAGATCAGTCCCCTCAGATCCTCACGCCTGGGAGGCAGCAGGCAGGAATCAGCAGGACTGTCACCTCCAGAATAACAGCACTGCCTATCACCAGGTGCTTAGTGCCGCAATGCAGCCGGCATTTCAACATGAACCTTGCTTCAGAAATGGCAGTCTTACAGTTGTTCTGCTTTGGGATAAGGGCTCGTCAAAGACTGTCAGGGTGGCTGTTCAGAGAGATCTTTCTATTTGGTATATATATGTAGGTACATAAGATAGGAACACAAATGGATGGTCTCAAAAAGCAATGTTGGAGCCCATATATGAAGTGTGTGATGGGTTCAGTGGTGTTCAAATATTCATTTTCGGTTTGCTATGTTAGAGCTTTGCATAATTCAGATCCACATGGAGGTAGTGAATGCCTGTACATTTTTACATTTTGAGAGTAGGGTACATGTCTGGTTCACGGTCCTGGCTGAGCCTGCATGACATGTGCAAAGTTTTCTTTGCTTTGATCTTTGTGATTTGGAGGTTTGGAAATGTGATACTGAGGGAAGATGATGCATCTGAGAATGATTGTTTGTTCTGTCATGAGCAACCTAAAAGTTGCAGGATGTTATTAAAGGCTGCACTCTTTTCCAGGTCAACTTTAATGCATATGCAGAATGATAGCCAAAGCCTTTAGCTTCTCCTTATGGTGCTCAAATCACTGAGCTGTGAAATAATGCTTAGAATTGATCACAGATGCATAACACAGTCCACCTAATATGGTAAAACTCCTTTTGGTATAAGGCGCAATTACATAGAATCCAAGCACAAGCACACTGTGTGTACTTTGTAAACTGGATAATAAAATAAATGTTCGTTGTTACTTTAGGACTCTAGTATTATTCACAAATGTCTATAGATCTTAATGGAATAAATGCAGTATCTGAAGGTGGAGAATACTAGAGGTTATTTTGGCATAAATTGCTTGATTATTGGAACTTCCTCTTAGAATTTCCTGTAAAGCTCATTTATGGAAATAATTAGAAACAAAGTCTGGAGATCCACTTTGCCAGACTAATCTTCTTTACAAATTGCCACTCTAAAGTAATTTCGGGCTCTCTGTTCTGAGAAACTTTATCACAAGGAAGAAATGCAATATTAGGTTTGAAAATTAATACATGATAATCTTCTGATGAGTGTTGGACAGCGCGTAATAAGCTTATGCTTTTGCAAGCAACTGAGTGAGAAAAATATTGCTGAAATGAAGGAGGAGAGCTGGGATGAGTCTGAATCCTTTTGAATTAAATTTCATACCTTAGAGGATACGTAGAGCTCTAGTATCTGGTTTGCAGTTGAACAAGGTAAATAGTGTTGTGACTCTTTGGAAAGGTATATTCAGTTTTTAGGGAACTGGGGTTGAATACCAGGAGTAGTTTTTTTAGAGACTTGAAACAATACTGTACCCTCTCTGACTGAGATAAGTATAGAGCTGTAACTGCAATGTAAACGCTTCTCTTCTGGCTGAACACCTCTGCAAACATAGCTAATTGGCAATGCTGGCCACTGGAAGACAGATAGACTTTCATTTTCTCACTCCAGCCAGAAATACAAAGGGTTCACCAGTATCCATCTGCAGAGTCCACTTCTTAAGGCATTTGCTGCTCGCTACTCTCTTACACCAGCTTTCATGGTCAGGCTTTCTCTCCATTGGCCTCGCAGGATGGAAAGTTGAAATACCTCATTTAAAAACAAGTTTCATCAAAATATTTCTCAGATATTTCTCTGTAGTATTTACTATCTTTGATGAAAATCACTTAAACCTAAAATGTTTACTCTCTCCTGTGGTTGGACTGAACATAGAAACATAAAATCATGGAATAGTTTGGGTTGGAAAGGACCTTTAAAGGTCATCTAGTCCATCCCCCCCTGAAATGAGTAGGGACATCTTCAACTATATCAGGTTGATCATACGATGCATAGCTTTTTAGGTGAGCTTGAGCTTTGTTGCGTTCAATGTATTGAGCACATAAAACAGGTTCTACCTTACTTTTATTTACTTATTTTTATTAGTTTAGCTTGAAGTGTAAATGTAGATGTAAGTATACAGCTCTCGCCATAAATGAGTTGCTCATCAGTAATTTCTCATATCTTATATTTTCTTAAATACATTCTCATAACAGATGAGAATACATTCTCTGCTGCACAGCAAAACAGAAGGAATCTGATATGCTTACCGAATGGAAGATAAGAATTTCAAAGGATAACCGGGTATACCACTTGAGGAGGAGAAAAGAGCAGCAAACAATATGACTGCTCTGTGCTTTTAAGAGAATACATATCTGTGAATTCTTCCCTTGTTAAAATGTAGGTCTGTGATTGATGTCAGCTGGTAACATCACTGTCAGTTGCACTGCAACTTAAAACAGACATCATCAGGAGCTTTTCAATGTAATTTTATTTCTGCAGAGTCATATCACGAAGCCCAGTGCCTTACGGGATAACATGCTGCCCTCTTCATTCATCTCTGGCACTCTTCCAGTGTAGCTATTGTAATTCTTTGGCAGTTCAAATTCAATCGTTTTCTTTTCAGACCGAAGTTTACTTAAGAAAAGGTAAATAAAAGAATCTTGTGCCACATGCAAGAATTTTCTCAGGTAAAAGTTCCCCAAATTAATTGGGCAAAACAAAAGTGACCTCCTGCAAATGTGCTGCCTGGTGAGACGTGCAAGAGGATGGCCCAAAAAACCTGAATCCCCCTATTCAGAGATGAGGTGAAAAACTGAGGTTATAAATAAACCGTAAATACCAGGATGATTAAAGGTGATGTGCAGGAACATTTCCCAGACTGACTCAACACTGCCTCAGTACAGACCCTTAATAAAAAGCCCACTTGCTACCAGAGCTGAAGTCAAACCTCTAGTTTCTGACAGCCTGGGTGTCAGCTGTAAACAACCAGTTTAAAGAATTATTTATAGACAGTGGGTAAACACTTCACAGAGCCACAGAGCAAATGGTATCCTGCAAGGTCCTCACATTACCTAAGTGCACATTACCTACCTGCACATTTCTGTTTTAGCCTGGAGGTATCTGCCTTTCTGTCCTCACTAGACGTGGAGCAAACTTAGGAGCCTGGATCTCAGCTTAGCTAGGTAAAGCAGAGGATGAGACTGTCCCTTTCACTGTAATCTGGAAAATACTTGACTAAATGAATTTTATAGGGAGACTTATGATCAGCCAAATAAACCCTGTTTGTGGTAGGCGAGAATAGGGTGCAACATCGTGACCTTGCTGAGGCCGATGCGAGCTTTAGACATTGATCTATGCAGGGATCGAGATTTCATCCCAGACACTGATCAGTACGTTAACTCCCAGTAATTCACAATTGCTGACTACAGAAGTAATTTCTGGAGCTGGGGCAAAAGTGGATTTGCCACAGCCAGTACCTGAAAATTACAGTAAATATTTTCTGCAAACAGATGTTGATGCCAAACAACATATTTTTCTCATTTCTCTACTGTAGAACTACCCAAGACTTGGGCTTCATTATTTCTAATGTGTAGATTCCTCTTGTTCATGACTCTAATTTTCTGCTCACAACTTACTCTTAATTTTTTTAACCATCAAGTAACCAGGAATTATTTCTTGGAAATGCACAAATAGTATCTGCTGCTTAGAAAGAAGTGTAGGAGAATTTTAACTCATAACCTCATTTCTTCATTGAAGGTCAAGATGGGTCTGTTTTCCTATATGAAGGTGCTAAGGCGTAAAAATCTTCTCCTGAAAATATGTATATACCTGATGGTTCGCCTTTGAATATTTCTTTAGCATTTGGCCAAATATGAAGCTTTTCCTCAAGGGCTTTTTATTTCAATAAAATGGCAGTAATAGGATCTGAATACTGGAAACAATAGATTCTTCTACAGGGCTTCAAAGGGTCGTATGGACATTTTTCTCAATTGTTACAGATGTAAATGATGGCTCTGTGCTTCTCATAGGTTTGTTTATTTAAGCCACTGGGTATTCTGTAGGAAAGAGAGATTCACAATACAGTTCTAAAATCCTGCAGAAAATACCTTTTTCCATTAAATTCATGCTTTTTTCCAGAAGAGCTCTTTCCTTTAATGGGGGGCGGGCGGGGAGAATAAATAGGGAAAGGGAGCATTAAGACCTCTTTGGAAAATTAGACTTCAAAGCACCAAATATACATTACTAAAACTTAAAATTGGCTTCATTAACTTCTCTAAATTATGCAGGCATTAATAGGATTCTTATTATTAATTCATGTAATTATTTACACTAGTTTTTTGATGGGGCTTTATATGTTTATTTATTTATTTCTGCTATTCCAGCACTGCATTGATGGGACTCATTAAATGTAATGGCATTTGGCAATTTATCACACAGATTAAAAGCCCTTTCCAGATCACCTCTACTCACCCTTTTTTTTGGAGAACATCTTTGGCATATATCCAGGACACAATGAATTGCACAATTTTCTTGTATGCAGCATTTCAAAACCTGCATGCCTGAGCTGTATAAGGAAGGCACGAAGTTGAGTATTTAACCACCATTACTCCCTTTTCTCTCATTTATTCTTATTTTAAAAGAACTCTTTCAGACTTCTGTGTTAATTCTAACCACAAAAAAATGTGCTTAAAAATGCATAGAGTAGTATAACAGCTTTGTTAAAGTCAATAATTGGCTTTTCCTGACTGTATTTTATCAACTACCTTCAAAAGGTGCTATAGAAGAGCTTTTCAAATACTAAAAAGCTCTATTATTCAACACTATTGTAACATTAGCAATATAGAGAATAATGTATTCCCATTTGTGCATAATGAGGTTGTAAATTCCTTCGAGGGTTCTGGCAACATTATGAACCACCAGAGCAAACTCCAATTTTTTTTAATGTCACCAAAGTCAGGCCAATCAATTTAGGCAGCTTTTGAAGCAGATTACCCCTTCAGAGCATGGTAGGGCAGCAATCAAAGTATTGCAAACATCAGCCAAGCTGCATGGTAAGTGTGCAATGTAGGGGATGGAAGATAGAAAAGAATCATTCAAAGTCCTGTTGCTTCTGAAGTCTAAATCACAGAATGAAAGGATGTCATATGGATTTTTTTTCAAAGACTTGGCTGTAGTAGTTATATTTTTTATCAAAAGTCAGGTTTTAATTAAGGAAACTCTCCATTTCAGATGTATTCCTGTGCTCATAGTCAGCAGTCCTGAGCAGCAAGTTAAGATTATGTGGGGAAGACAGCAGTTGCTCTGCATAAAGATGCATACACCTCAGGGTGTGTTTGTCCTTCTGTTACAAGCTGCATCTTAATGTTTCTGTTACTGGTGATTTGAGAAATGCTTAGGCCAGCAGACATTCATCACTAATTGCATAAAAGTAAAAATTACAAGGTGATCTGTAGGAGGGCAGTAAAAATGATGAGTGTCACTTACGAGGAATGAAAGAATGGCAGATGATGATGAATGTTTTGAAGTTTTTGAAGATCTCATTATTTTTCTGCACCTATACTTTTTGCCCCTTCCCTTCCATCCAGCGTTACCAGGGTAGTAAAGGATATCACACCTGCAAACTTAATGATGATGACCTGAACTGCAGAGTTTATGACTGTCCGAGGCTTTGGATTTTACTTTGGAGTTGTCACATGAGCAGGTTTTTTAAAAACAGCTCCTTGAATTGCACTTTCCTTATGAAATCCCTGTTTCTATGAGTACATTTCTTCACTCCCAGACACTTGCTGTCTTTGTGCTCTACCTCTGCCTGAAATGGGAAGGATTTTCCTATGAAATTCCTGTGATTTCTTTAGTTGGATTTTCCATGATGGAAACATTTGGTGTGTTTCTGTGTTTTCCTGCCCGCTTTGCTATGCAAATATGTATGCTTTCTGAGATAGTCCCAGCCTGAGGAAGGAGGGAAGTTGCTAGCTGGGGTGAGGAAGGACTAACCCATGACCTTGGTTGAAAGCTGTATGTAAGCCTCTAGCTATTGTTCAGCCCAAGCTGGATGGTCTGAATTGCTTGTGACTGATGTGCGGTAATCAATCACACTGCAAGCTTTCCCAGCTCTGAAAAGGATACAGAGCTAGGGAACGGAGAAGTTAACATTTCAAAGTACTGTTGTCTACATAATATTCAAAATTCCGTCCACTAAATTGTATCTAGTTTGAAATTATACTACACAATATCTTCTTCATGGGAAATCATGAGCACTGACCGAAGACCTTTTCACCAAAGGAAAAAATTAACGTTATGGACACTTTAAAACTACCTCTAATGCATTCTTCAAAAACACGGACATCAACATTTTGTGTAACCATCACCTTGTACCAGTTCATATCCATCTGCCTAAAAAAGGTAAAGTTCTTATCCTCTGCGCAGAACACAAGCTTTTCTATTTATAAAATGTTTGGTTTGTAGTTGTGAACATCCAGGCAGGTAGTTTCTCCTAATCCCCGGGGCGGAGGAGAAGAAAGATTTAGCGGTCATTAGCGTGCAGAATTATCTCAAACACAATAGATTTTCCTCATGACAAATCACACATAATCTCCATAGCAACCTCACAAAATTATGCACAAAATTTCAATGTAGCAACAAAAACAAGCATGGCAGGAGTTGTAAAGTTTAGCTATATAGTGTGAGACAGATGTGGGAGTAGATGGTGTATAGAAGACTGAAACGCAACTCTTCTAAGATGTAAAAAATGAACAAAAGACAGAAAGATTGCCTGCTTTGTATTGTGGAGAGTGGTGATTAAATCAGTATGTTATCTAGAAATTGGAGATGATGGGCTCAAATATCTCCTCACAATATAGAGGTTCCTCATAGTGCCACAACAGTTTGAGGTATGCCAACAGCAGTTTTACCCCACTTTCATAGGATTATTACAGCTATAAAAATGATCTCTACGTTGTAACTTGGCATGCAAGATCTAAATGCAGCAGGGTTTCTTTTTTTTTTTTTTTTCCAAATTTTATTTCAGTCTGTTTGGACAGATTGATTAGCAGGAGCTTAAAAATATTATGGGGAGTTTTGTCATCATCCTTATTTATTTATCTATATCTATCTATCTATCTATTTATTTCTTATATATCTGTTCTTTGGAATTCAAAGATTGCCAATACCTTCCACATGAGCAGATTGCTAGTGAAAGAAGGAAAGAAGAGCCTTTTCATAGTTTTTGTTTTCAAAACTGCACATGGATTTAGGGAGAGGATGGGAGAACAAGGGAAATTATTTTTTACGCATACTGCAATGTTTTTTCTTTCTTACTATGCTCATAGTACTTTGCACGGCATCCTAGATTAACAGTCAACCCACTTGTGAATGTAATCATGCTGTATCATTAGCGAACACGAGCGGTGTAAATGCAACACAGATTATATATTCTGCTTATATATTCCTGTGCTGATGGACCCAATGATCCCATTGTTGGAGTGGGTCCATCTCAGAAGTGGGGGCATCTCAGAGGCCCTAAGTACTTTCAGCTTCAATAGTATTTGAGGATTCCCAGCAGCAGATTCAATAATTAAGTTCGTGCTTCAAGGGCAATAATCCTGTGTCAAGACATATCTGTGATTAAATCATTCTGACGGTGATTTGCTTTTAATTATCATGGCCTGATCCAGAGTTCTACATCTAACCTGGCTCCTCTGAACTCAGTCAGGTACTTTGACACTGACTTCAGCTGATTTTAACTAATGCCATATAAAAAATGGTATAATCACATTAATTAAAATTTTGGCTAAAAATATGGGAGAAGATATACTAAACTGATCAATAAAATTTCATTCAACTATTTCTGTTCAACTATGTAATGTGTTTTATTTAAATTCAAAGATATATTTCAATCCAGAACAAATTTAAACCATAGGAATTGATAACTTCTTACATTTAATATTTTATGCAGCAATGCGACTTCATTCCAAGCTTGTCTTCCTCAAACAGCAGATCACAGGGATAGCAGAGGTGATTTTAGTATGTTACCCCATTAACACATTCACATTGCTAATTTGCCTTATTGAAGACTCTGTTTTGTTCATAGATGAGAAAAGTTAAACCAAGAACTGATCGTGATTCCTAATCCATGTTTTTCTTGTCCATGAGCAATTAATAATTTTTAATTTGAATAATTTTTAATCCTATGTGAAACTCCGAAGTGAGAATCAAACCAAGACATTTCTCTGCCCTTACAATTTCCAGTCTTGTAGAGACATCATCTTTTCCTCTTCAGGTCTCCTGGATTTTTCCTTTATTTAAAAACCAAAGGTCTTGTCTTCCAAGAGCCGGTAAATATCTTCACTTTCCTTATGGCTGATGGCAGGCAGTGGGCTGTTGCTTTGGGCACCTCAGAAACAAATGGCATGGCATGGCAAACTCCAAAGCATCTTTTGCTATAAAAATGAGTAACAAGCTAAACCAATATTATAGACAGGTAGTAATAAAAGAGTTGCTTGGACTACGGATGAATCATGAATGCAGGTGCAACTTCCTTTTTTTTGTTTAAAATTTCTGGTAATTATCACCAATTGTCCGTTGCCATGTCGCCAGATGGTCATCAATACTCAGACATACAACTAAGACAAAGGACAAAAGTCTGTGTCTTGCGATTCCTTCTTCTCATGAATATCTAAACATTCACATGACTGAAGTGTGTAGTGCTAAAGTGGAATAGCCTTGGCTGTCTAATGATGAGCTATGCTAACTATAAGCAAGGTTTATCCCAGGATTCTCTGGTTTTTGGTTCTATTGACTTGCACTAATATGAATTAGATGTTTTGAATCCTCTTTTTTAGAGTGTTCAAGATTACATTAGCTTCTATTTTTAATTTATGTCAATTCTGTTAAATAGGTTTACTAATATTAAGTATTTATGAGTTTTAGATATTTTTCTTGCATTTAATGTATCACTTTTTCTTACTGTTCAGTTAAAATCCTTTCCAAATGAAGCAAAGGTGGCTAACAGAAAATAATTGGAAGTTTGACTAAGATTTTCTAGAAACAAGGAAGCAAGTACCGCATCCTGTTGAACTCTATTAACATTTTATACCACAAGATGTTCCGTCTGCTAATATAAAACATAATAAGATGATTTGTCAGTAGATATATGCCGAACTTTTTATTCCACTCTCAGTCCACTTTATTTGCATATAAAGTGGCACATTTACACTCAACAATAACTAGTCCTGAAGGAATGGTATTTAAGAGGAGAATATAATTAATCTATTCAGGTCATAAACATTTTCTTCAGGGCAATGGGCAACCATCTAAGACAACCTTCATCATCATTCATGTACATTACTAAAATACTTTAGAATGAGCTGGCAAAGCTGAAGATAGACAGAATGTTGTCATTTTATTCCAAGGAAATGTTTATGTTTGTCTTATGCAGCATTTTGAGAATTATCTTAACAAAAAATTCCTCTGTATTTTTTATATATGGCTTTGTGTTGATGCTGCATTCTGTTGCATAGTGTACTTAAATGATACGTGTATTGTGTTTCCTGTCATTTTATGTCAGAGCTCAAAAAGCATACAGGAATTTTGCTATTTTTCAAATATTATGACTGCCTTATATGGAAACTAGTTACAAAGCTACTTAGCAGTTCTAATTATGATAAAAGGTTTTCAGCAGGTCTGGCAAAAGAGAAGGCATTTTCCGAATACATTTTCATGCTACTTCGTCTTGGGGGTCTTGACACTTTGTTTTATAGACTTCAACTATTTCTGTATTTTTCAAAAGTTACGTAGATTGAAGAGGAGGAAGAGAGAGGGAATTGGACAGCGTATAAGGGAACGCTCTGGTCCACTGCAGTATTCCACCTCCTTGTATTACTGTGAAGGATTTTCATGTCCTCTTCAGCAAATGTATTAACTTAAGGTACAAGGAGGGTTCATATTGATTACCAATTACATACAGAGGGAGTCAGTACATAGAGCCAGATTTGTATGGGCATAAATGAGATCCAAATCCGTGTAATTTTTCCCATACTCCACTTACTATATTTGCTCTGGAGAGCAGTGTTTTGCACTGGGATCTGATTTAAACCTTCTGGCCCATTTCCATAACTCCAGCCCCATAGTTTATAGTCATAAACTAATTCATATTCCAGGAGGAAAGGTCAGAATATCTGCAGTTCATGCAGCGCGCTCGCTCTCTGAACTGGAAGACAGCTATCTCTCCCTTTGCAGGCTGAGCACATCCTCTCTCTTCCGCTTTTAGTTTCTAGCAGACATGAAAACAAGGGCCCAAACCACATGCTTTTGTAAGGAGGTCTCTCAAAGTTCAGCACAGTCTGCTGCTACTCACTATGCATGATCTTTGAGAATTTCACAGAAGAACCTTTCAGTTCAGTTCTGCTGTTGGAGCTTCCAAAATGTGGGCTATTCACTCCCCAGGAGGCAATGCCCCTGTGCCAAGGTGTACACAGTTTGGTAACAGGGGATGATAAATGGGTAAATAGGCAGAGGGTGTGTGAGAAAACATGGGGGAGGCAGTCATAGCTACCTGAGTTTATATGTGTACATATTTCAACATAATATTTTTTAAAAATGAAAGAAAAAAGGAAAATAATGCTAAGCAGTCACAAAAGCCCCTAGTCAACATAGCATTTGCTTAAACCACTATATTGCTGTGGCATAGGCTCAAGCCTGTGCACTCAGTTCACTTTAATGCCAATGGAAGTTGTTTATGGAGCCCTATGAAATAAATGCTTTACTTAAAAATATTTTTTAAATATTCATTTTATTTTCTTAGGCACAAAAAAGCCAACAGATAAGCTTTAACCCCAGAAACTGAGTAGACTCTGAGCCACTTCTGAGGCATCGTTATTACCCTATGATAAATTGGCTTACCACACATAGATAAGTCACAGACAAGTAACAGTCACAAGAGTGAATCTGAAATAACTGGTGATTACTGATCACAGTACAACGTGAACCTTTCATATGTTGATTAACTGTAACTAATTATGTGAGTTTATAATCTTTATAATCTATTTTAGATATTCTGTGGACATAGCTGAAGACAACAATGGCCCACATTTACCAGTCAGGAACCACTCAGTTATTGCAGATGCAGCAAGCGATTCAATCTGATCTTTAAACTTCAGATTTGCTTTAATCTTATGTTCCCAACAAATTCAGACTGCTCTTAGAGCAGCGTCAAAGGACTTGCCACAGCAGAAGATCAATTTGTCATGGTCTTATTATCGCCGCACTTCAACATGGAGGGAAGCAGAGTTCAGTTGGAGCTTGATAGACAGAGGAACTGATGGCTGTATACTATGTCGTAAGGCAGATGTATTGGTGTTAGTGTGTGCATTTCGCTCTGTGCAAGGGAGAAAAAGTGTATAGCCACCCTGTATGAATCATACCGTTTTCCTTGTGATTGGATTTTTAATAGTCAGACATCTAATTGGCCAAACAGACGGCTTCTCAGAGGAAAATGAGAAGGCTGTAGGGACAGAGCTGCCTTTCTGAAGGCCACGCATCTATTTGGGACTTAGGCCTTCTCTGAAAATGTGTTTCTAATTTTGGCATATCAGCGGGAAAGAAATTCTGAGCCTAAGTGGGATGGAGTGAAATGTTTTACTTTTTATATATAGGGTTCAGGCTCTTGAGTTTTAGCGGCTTTTAAAAATGTAATCACATTTATCCTGTGAGCTCTTCAGGTTCTCTCACTCTTAATTTTCTACTGACACCCATACACCCATCTCGTAAGACACAGGACAATGCATGCTCAGCGCCTCTTGCTGAGCAGGTGTGCAGTTACGATACGGCCGATCTCCCGCCAGCGGAGGGGCTCACACTGTCTCATCCTCTCTCTGCTCTGTCCTCTGTGATGGGTTTTTACCTTCCTGAGGAAAAATCAAGCCCTCGGTGGGAACACAGTGGGGTGGATTGCAGCAAGCAAATGGCAGAGCCGGCAAGGAGAAGGTACAGGATTTTCCATTAGCTCCATCTCTGCAAATTTCCACTGGGATAAAGTGAGTTTCAGCAGCAGTAAAATTCATTGCATCTGGACTAACCTCGCGGAAGGAGGCTTTGTGTCTGCAGTATGACAGGAGAGGCATGGCCTAGAGAAAATCAATGATGAGGCAATTGAGAGCAGTGAGCTGTTCCTGTTCATTTGTAAACTTATCACCATCATAGGCAGATAATAAGAATCGTTTCATTTACACTGTAGAAACTTGTTCAAAGCAGCAGCAGAGGTGTAATAATGGACTTTGCTTCTGGAACTGACAGCAGGGGATTGAGGGAATCCTCAGGCAAACACTGGTCCCTGCATATTTCCCCCCTATTTTATGAAAGGTCATATTTCTTTCCTGAAACCTGAGGCCTTTTTGAGCTTCTTGAAATCTTGAGCCTTTAGTGAAAGGGCTGCATGAACCAGTGCCCAGGAGTGCTGACACCTCCCGCCTAAAGTCTAAACCTACCCCACACCACTGCCAGCAACGGAGCTTATAGAGATGGGAGCTTATAGCAATGAGCCACCTACTCTTTGCCAGCCCCAGTTCACCTCCCTTGATGACAACAGCACAGGCGGATCTAGTTGCCGTAGCCCTAGTACATGTATTACTGTTCACTCTGTTCTTGTTCTGGTGGAAGAAGAGAGCAGCGCACTATATATTGGTGACTTATAATGAACAGAAATTTTTGACATGCTTGGATAAAAGGTAAAATTCAGCTGGGTTCAGTGCTACCTTTTAACTACCAGAAGCCCTGCAAGGAACAGAATGACTGTTTAAGGGACTCAGGGATTTCCCTAACTCCTGCACTAAAATTTACCTGTTACTCTGAAAGACGTGTAGTCACTACTGCCGAAAACAGAGGACCCAGACTTCTCCAGCTCTGTCCTGTCTTCATCTCGATCTTCTATGCGTTTTAGTTCAAAGAAATGGGAAGAGGTCATCTTGCACATAATATTTAGGGAACATAGGAAGATGGAAAGCTGTCAGGTTATTCCGCTTGGAAGTCTGGGGACAGCCCGAGGTTAAAAGCCTTTCAGAAGAGGTCAGTTTTGAAGGGTGTGCTCATTTGTAATGGGGTTCTCTTGAGTAATTTAAAGTTCCTCCTAAGATCTTAATGATCTGCCTTCAGTGTTTCTTTCTGAATGCCTGCACTTTATTACCTCCTATGAAGCTCCCAGGGCTCCCAGTGAAATTTGTTCAACTGTTTGCAATCACACCAACCCACCCGCCCATCCCCATGAAGTCATGCACAAAAATCGCAGGATGTCAAATGTCGTTGGCATTTCTTCATTGCCTCTGGAGCCTGAGATCCCTCTGCTAGCCCTGACCCAAGCCCAGGCTTATTTATGACTTACAACTACAGTAACGTATTTGTTTTTTATTAAGTAAAAGCCCATGAGGCCAGTTTTAAAATGAAACTAAAAAATGCTCAGGACCCTAAATATCTGTCATTTTTGTAATGTACAAGACTCTCCAGCAAGTCATAATGCAACTGATACATTGCACAATTGATGTTACAAACTCATCATGTCAAGATGGCTAAAATGGGCTGTTAATTCATTTATATCCTTTCTTGTGTTGTTAAGGACCTAATACATACACTTTAACTTTAATGAGGATGAATTGCATAGTTATTTAAAAAAGGAAACCACTTTTATTTAATCAAAACATTTTTGGTAAAGTAGATTTTTTTGAAGTGTTTATGGTCTGGATGTATTGCATGACTATTGCTACTGTTCTTGCTGTTTCAACCATTTTACTGCTAGTGGAGTCAATGACCAAATTTTCCATCAAGCAAACAGAAATTAGACAATTGAATAATTTCTTGTCAATTAAATAATTCTTATTTGTTTTAAACATAGCGGTTTATTGCATGTTAATATTTAACCTAACACTAACAGCCATCAGGATGAAATGAAACATGCACAGTTCTCAGCTTTTGGGTAACATGCTTCAGAACCTCACAAGAAGACTTACATCTCTAACTACTGCGGCAATAAAAGCTGCTTAAAACAAAGAAAATTGGAAATACATCCAAAACTGAAAGACTTAAAGTTTTAGGAAATCAAGTATTCCTTTAGAAAACTGTATTGAGTCCTGATCTTACAAATGCTTGCACATACTTGTGTTTCTGTTTCTGCAGTTTTCTGCCAACACGGGACATCCAAAACTGAAAGACTTAAAGTTTTAGGAAATCAAGTATTCCTTTAGAAAACTGTATTGAGTCCTGATCTTACAAATGCTTGCACATACTTGTGTTTCTGTTTCTCCAGTTTTCTGCCTGGACGGACTTTAAATGGCCCTAAAATTGCAGGCATCTCCAATAGCTGTGGTCCCCTAACTCCTTCCTCCTCATATAATGATTGCCATGAAAGAAATGAGGTTTTAACCTCAAGGAAGTGACCATTGCATAATTCCAAAGCTTATGTTTCTGACTGGAGATGCCTTTATGAGCCCTGACTTTCATAACATATAGAGGAAACAGAAAATCAGATTCATTTAAAATGTTCCAAGTTGCCATTCTCAGACTGAAAACTTCAGTATCACTCACTGCTTACGCAAAGTTCAGTTGGTGGCTTTTTTTCCTGCACAGTTTTGAGAGGTGCTGTAAAATTGTAAGTTTGTATGAACAAATTCTTCTACTGATGTACACAAATTCGTGTATTTGTATATACTCAACTGCATCGTAAAATCACAAGATTACTTATTATAATGTAAGGATTGCTGAAAGCAGTTGGATACACTTGCAAAGTTGTTGCCCAAGTGAAGAAAAAAAAAACACCTAGCAATTGGTTTGTATTACATATTTGAATAATATAAATGATCTCACAGCTGTTGCCCAAGGACATATTGCTGTTTGTTGGGGGGCTTGTTGTTTGTTGTAGCAGTTTCAAACAGGTTTCCTACCAAGCTGGTCCTAAGCAAACAAAAAAGGAATATGGAAGAATGTTAGGTAAGGAAGTGTCTTTGTATTTGCTCCTCCAGCTTGATTTTAACTCTTATTAACAACATACTATACCTGTGCTTGTCACCATGTGAAAATTGTGGTATGATGATATTATGGCATCTGCATTTAATTCAAATTCTAACTAGATTCACTGAGTTGAAAGGTTGTATAAAATAATGTAACTGCAGCCTGGGCTGACTACCGTTACAGGTATGAGGCTGCATTTTGCGTTACATCGCTGGAGTCTTCTTGACTTCTGGACAGTTAATGACAAAAATTATACTGCAATGACATTGCCATTTACAAACTAGGAGAAATGTTCTAAATAATACCCAACATCATGTGATGATTTGAAGTTAAGCATCCACTTATTTTAATAGGTTTATTTATTTCGTTCAACCCCTAGAAGCTTTCATTGACACTGGACCATTGCTTTTAATTGCCTCACTTAAACAGCGCATTTTGAAGCCTGCAATTGTTTTTATGATTGTTAAAACATTGGTTTTAACAATAGTACAACTAATATCAAGAAGTGATTTTTTTTACACTTCTTGAATTTTCAGCCTGGCAAATGCTTGAACACTAAGTAACATTCAAGTGAGCTGTCCCTTTGAAGACAAATTTTAATAGTCAGTTTTCTTACACAGTGCAGAGGTAGAGAATAACTGTAGAGTATTTAATGCGAGCTGGCAGGAGCACAGCTGGTCCTGATGTGTCACAACACATAGACCTACCAACATATACCTAAGGCAGCCCTAGCGACTGTGGTGGGCCAGCAACTGAAAAAGGCATTGGCCCCTTTATGTGTCTGTTTGTGCATGTGTTCTTGGCATGAAGGTGCATTTAATTCCCTACGGAAAAGACTAGGATTCTTTCATGAACATATTTCTATGCACTGCTCTGTGACATTTCCAGGACTGTCCTATTTTTTTCAGCAAAAATCTATTCTCATACAAATCTATATGTAAACTCTCTTCCATTTAGACACACAACCTGTATTTATTTTGCTCTGCCTAGAAGAGAATAGGTTGCTTTAGACAGAAAGTTGGTTTTGCAGCATCTTGGATAAACTCCATGCTTAAAAATTCCTACAAAATACACTGAGGTGATATAAACTTTTTCATTTACTTGAAATAATGCAAAGGGGAAGTTCCTGACACCCTGTGTCAGGCATAACACCGCTTAATTTTTTTCCCGTCTTATTACAAGGACATTCCGTTGACATCTATAACTTTGTGAATGTATTCATTTGAATGTGAATTTGTTTGGTCTCATTATGTATGGCCATTATGTTGGGTAATTTAGCAGCGGTATACAAAGAAAACTGGTGCAAGAAGCTCTGTAAGTTGGAAGGGCAGGGGGGCATTGATTTGGAAGATTATTAGCCTGAATCTGTTAACAAAAATCTGCCAAACACCAGCAGCAGGTTCTTAGCAAGCAGTATGGAGTATGGAGAGCCACAGAGATGCAATTTATCCATGACTAGTCTTCACTCTCAAAAGTGGGTGAAATTAGACTTAGATAGGACCACCATGCAGGTGAAGTTGGTTCTGATATTTGACCTGTGCTGGGCAGTCAGGTAACAGTAGGTGTGGTATAAAATCCTTCAATAAATTAATCTTCAGTGGCATAATGCTTCCCTACCCTTTCTTTCATTTCTCATCCCCTGCTGTAACCTGCTTGTTTCCATGTATGCAGAAAAGAAGAATTTATGATGTGAGACTGAAATGCAAAACCTTGTCAAAGCTCAGTTGCTTTGGTACCTCAAACCACTAAATATTTAACAAATAACACTGTGACACTGGCGTTTTTCCTTTTGGTTAGACATTATTCCTAGAAGGTAAGTTCTGCTAAGAAGTCTAAGACTTTTTGATGAACCAAGATTTATAAAGTAATTTAGAGATGTAAAGAACTATATAAATGCTAAGTGTTATTATTCATGAGTAATCAACGGAACAATTAACATAAAGAATGGCAGTCCTCTTACTTGCTCTTTTGATGTTAAATGAAGAGAGACCAATAATACATAATGAATGAAGATAAAGCCAAATGAATTTCTGAATTTTGTTTGTAGATGAGTACATACATCAAACGGCCATCTGCCCATATAGAAAGGATTAGTGGTCTGGTACCATTTCTATCCACAGCTGAGAAAAGAAGAGGAATACAGTATTTCTCTTCTGTAGTCTCCAGTACCAATATGTTGTAGATGTGACTGTGATGCTAGCTGTGACTCAACATCAGAACGCCATACGCTCCAGTACCAATATGTTGTAGATGTGACTGTGACGCTAGCTGTGACTCAACATGAGAACGCCATACAAAGTTAGAAAGCAGAGGATACAAAGTGCTATTTGAAGACCCATAGTGAACCTCATGAACTTTCACAGGGCATACTGAAATGGCTGTGATTCTCTGATCAAAGGGGGTGTAATAATGAATCTGGAATTAAAAGTCAGTTTTTCAAGAGTGTTTTAAGAAAAGAGAAACAGAAAAGGAATTAAATGAAATTAAATAATGAACAGAAATGAAATGAAATGAAATAATGAAATGAAATGAAATGAAATAATGAAATGAAATGAAATGAAATGAAATGAAATGAAATAAAATAAAATACATCCATATGCTGTAGATTTTGGCAACTCATATACAAAATGATTTGGAAAGGAAGCACCCAGCCTTGCTGTGTTTATATGATCACTGAATCTTTTGGTATGTCTCAACAAAGACCATATACTGTATTTATTTTCAAAGTCACAGCTTAGGAAAGGTTTTACAGGTCAAGCTGTTAAATACCATTTTATTTCATGGGCTGCAGTTTTGAACAATTACCTATGCATATGCCAGAGTGTTTGAATTTGGCCGAATGCTAAAAGCCCTTGTTTCTTGTGTGAAGGAAAACATGATCTGTGCTGTGTACCCTCTGGTTTTTACTGATCTGTTTCTGGGCTTCTGACCAGATAAGGATCATCGAAGTTAGGTGAACAGAAAGTTGCTCTTCAGCATGGCAATTTCCTCTGTCTTTCCTAATAATAAACTATATTAAAGCACAATATTTAATTTTGTGGTAAAAGAATTCACTAAGAAAAGTGTTTTGTGGTACAGAAAGGGAAAAGCTGGGGCAATATTGTATATACTCTATTACACAAGGTTCCTTCTTCATCTCAACTTAATTCTTGGCCAACAAGAATAGGTGTCTTTGGGAAAGTGTACGTTGAATGTACATGGAGCACCATGTACATTCGTGGTAAAACAAAACAGAGAAAAGTCTGTCAGTAATACAAAACTGCAAATAGAATTTGGGATATTTTTTAAAACAAACAACACAAATCTAGTTAATTCATATAGTTTTCCTTGCATATTTTAATGTTAAATATTTAAATTTAGATGCCAAGTTGCAGCATACTATGATTGTTATACACTGTGTAGTGGGTAATAATGTCACCTGCAGCCTTCAGAATTGGAGAAGGATTGTAGCACTTCAGGTCCTTTCTGAATCCTGCTGCACACTATCAGCAAGTGAACAGTGTGTCTCCACAGCTAATAGCATTTCAACAGCAAAGTTAATAGGTGACTAGTTCTCAGTTGCTGTTGAAGGAGCAGCCTGCATACTGTATCTGAACTGGGGAAGATGTATAATTTATTATGTGAATACTATTCTCTGAATCTCTCTATTCAGCGCTAGCTTGCATAGGGGTAAAATTTCCCTAATGTGTATTCACTGAAAACTTTTGTGTGTGTGTTTTGATGTCAACAGGCTCTATCCAAGATTTACAGAAATGTGATAGAAAATATATTGTAAACACTATAGATTTGAATACATAATTCATCTGTGACATTACTTACCACAGATTTCAGCAGCTATGTAGATTTTAGGATTTAGATATTCATATGTCTCTAAGTATATCCACAGTTACTTAACACAAAATAGGCGTTCTGAAGAATAAATATAAAACTGTGTGATTCAGAGCAGGAGCTGCCTAGCTGATGCGAAGCCAGAGGAGTCCATCTTGCACAGTGGTTCTTTACTGGTCCATACAGGACATCCTGGAGCTGGTCCAGAGCTGCCCACCAAGATGGGCCTGGACAGCAGATGGAGAGGGTTAGAGAGCAGGTTTGTTCAAGCATACGAAGAGAAGGCTGAGGGGAGATTTTATTGCTGTCTACATCTACCTAAGGGAAAGGTAATGGGAAAGATGGAGCTAGTCTCTCCTTGGAGGTGTGGAGCGAAAGAACAAGCAATGGACAACAGTTGCTTGAAGGGAAATTCTGGTTTGATATTAGGAGAAAATTTTTACCATTGGGGTGATCAAACACTGAAACAGGTTGCCCAGAGAGGCTGTGGACTCTTGGAGACATTCAAAACTTGGCTGGATATGACCTTCTTTAACATGATCTAACTTTGAAATTGACCCTGCTTTGCGTCGAGGGGTTCCAACAGATAACTCAGAGGTCCCTTTCAACCTAAATTATTCTATTCTGTTCCTGGGGCTCATATACCTTTGTCTGAAATATCTGGGCCTAACCATTAACAGAGGCAGGACTAATGGAGTAGACAAACTGGGTTCAGTAAATCTCAGATACCCATTTTTATTAAGATACAGGAGGCGGCAAAAGTATCAGTATAATTATTATCTGAGTAAACAGATACTAGACCTTTGTGGTCCATCCAACATGGTTAACATAAGACAGATACTTTAAAATGCCTATAAATAGACAGTTCTCTATAAATATGGTCACCACATGTAGTGCTTCATATGAAAAAATGGCTTTCCAGCTTGCATTTGAATGCTTTGTTAGAAATGAGAATATGTATAATCGTGTATTTTCTTCCAAAATACCACAGTTACCTAGACAGTACCTCCTAAATGTGTTTGTAGACAATCCTTATTTTAAATATTAAGTAACTGTTTAATTTATGTTAGGGAAATGAGATCTTCGTGACCATTATTATTATTGGTTGGGATCATACGGTTGGACTTGATGATCTTAGAGGTCTTTTCCAACCTTAATGATTCTATGATTCTATGATATGGTAGTAAAAATTGAGAACACTTCTTTTATTACCTCAAATCATGCCCGATACTGAGGCTGCTGATCTTTTCCCTAGAAGTGATTCTAGATCCACTTCCCTAGATCCTAGGGCAGTGATCAGCAGTGTTAGAAACTTCCTTTCATAATTAGTGTAAGATTTT
>NW_009196685.1:0-21368 GCF_000690835.1 Fulmarus glacialis | reverse complement strand
AGTACTTATATGCATTTTCTTCACTTTAGTAGAAAAAAATAATATCTAAATAGCAATAGACTCATGAGAAACAAACTTTGTGTATTAAAAGCTACCATCTCTTAGCATGCACCTATACATCCTTTCATGTGTGTGTATACATATATATATAAATACACACATTTTGTGAGTTTGGTTCTTTTATTGCTTTTGGCCAACTGCAAATGTACATGTCCAGTTGCTTTATTTCCTATTTTGATTATAAGACTTTCTCTGTTTGATAACAGGAGATTGCACAGAGAAATAGCATCTGACAGTGTGCAAATAAAATACCTGTCCGTTTGTCAGACAGGTTTACAGTCACATAAAAACACACAAAAGGAGTGAAAACAACCGCAGAAATGGAGGGCAGACATAAATCTTGTTTGAGTAAAGCTGAAAAGTATAATCTGACTCCTGGAATAAGGGGGGAGAGGGAGAATCTAATGTTCTGAAGTGTCCTGTGCAGAAACTAAGAGCACATAATTCACTTTTACTTTCCATTGATTAGACACAGTTACGGGAAAGGCACTCGGGTTTGGCATCTTTCCCTGCGCTTAACAGGCGCCAAAGGTGACATCCAGGGGGATCCCAGCTGGGGTTCCAAAGTGCCTAAACACTTACACTGGCACAGAGCGGGATGTTTATATTTTTAAGCTCTAGAGCTCTACACAAATAGGCCCAAGATTTAGCGAGGACACAATAATTGCTTTCCTTTCAACAGCAGGTGACACGTTTCCCCCTGAGAAAAATATAATCCTGCTGCTTTTAGTCATAACAGGAGCAACAGGAGAAAAATAGATGAGGAAGTGGGAAATGTCACCAGTCATGTCTTGGAAAAGCCGTTTGCAGGCATGAGCGAGCCTCTAAGTACACAAAATTAAAACATTAATTGACAGGTCTAAGTTATAGCTTATTGCCCATGAACTGCAAGCCCCCAAATGATATTATTGAATAATTAACTGAAATTTTCCAAGTTCAGAGAGTGGTGTGAACTCTTTACTACTCCTTTTCCTCGCTGATTTTGCCCTGGGTAGCATGCCTCGACTGAGCAGGGAGAATGCGTGTGCCCCGGGCGGCGTGAGTACAGGCAGCAGCTCCACGGGCCGGTCCAGAGAGG
The DNA here is from genome assembly GCF_000690835.1 of Fulmarus glacialis. Classification (NCBI taxonomy): domain Eukaryota; kingdom Metazoa; phylum Chordata; class Aves; order Procellariiformes; family Procellariidae; genus Fulmarus; species Fulmarus glacialis. The sequence continues at coordinate 20,230 of NW_009196685.1, read as the reverse complement.
ATGAGCACAGAAAGGGCTTTGACGCTGTTCTTCACGTTTAGCAATGGAGACACATGCTGTTCTATCATTTTGATCAATAGCAATAATATTTGACCTCTCTTACTGAATATCTGATATACTTACTTGGCTGCATCCCTTTCTCTGTTGTTGTTCGCGTAGACCCTGAACCTGGAGTTCATTTCAAAACTGAGTCCTATCTGCAGACTCAGTTAGACTGAGGTTTTTCTCTGACCTTGGGTGGCCAAGGCAGGAACAGTGCCTTCATATGCCCATGTAGCTCGATTCTATGTCTGATTGCCTCTCTGGGAGCTTATATATGCTGATGAAAATAATAATAATGTAAATTGGTGCTACAAATGGTGGAACTAGCCTAATATTGTGCTCCTGTGTCACTGGAATTGCAGTGCTATCCACTGGAAAGCAGCCTGGTTTACAAATTTTCCCAAAGGTTTGAGGGGATGCAAATAATTAGATGTCATTGTGGAACTAATTAGCGTTCCCATATAGATTATAAGTTAGTAAATACTTCCGGAGTTTGCAGTCATGTTCAAGAATTTCCTCTTGGTGGATATTAGTATGTGTCTCATATCTTTGGTGTGCATAACCATTTTCAGATAAAGCAGCTATAGCATATCAATGCTATAAATTAAAATTAGATGAGGAAGAAATCCTCAGATCTCCCAGGAGAATAGTACATCTCCACATTAATCCAACTCCAAGCTACATTTATGATGTACTATATCTGTTAAGAGTTGAATGCTGTCTTTTTTAAAACAAAGGTTTTCCCCATGTAGCACTAATCATAGCTAAACAAGTAATACTGATTTGTGGAAAGCAGAAAACTCTGCCTTGATTAATAACTTAGTATTAGATTTGAAAGAAGAAGCTCTAATCAGGAGCATTTTAGGAGACAAATAATCTAAAGGTCTTTTTCATCAAAATTTAAAAGATAAACCAATTCAATATGGCTTGAGATCTATCAGCTGATACATCTTAGCATAGACAGTACAATCTGTCAAAGCAGCAAAAAATTGCTTTTTTCTGACATGTCGCTAGAGCTGACTGCATAACTCTCTTTTGGAAAGGGTCTCTCCAGTTTTCAAGACAGTAAGATTAAGTCACTGGATCTTAACTAAATACACACTGTTTGAATTAGCTTATTTTTTGTACATGTGCGTGTGAGTATGTATAATGCACATACATACTTGGCATGTTTTTGATGCCAGGTTAGGGAGATGGATGTAATCAGACTAAAGGACTGGAAGGGCTGAGGATATCTTGCTTTCAGCAACGGTCTTGCCAGAATGACTCAGAGAACGGGACTTGTTCAGTGACTCAGTTTCCCCCGGCATGGAGATCAGTCCAATAATCTCTGTGAAATTCTTCACTCTTTTGGCATCGCAGGAGAGCCTGCAAAGTTTTGCAGTCTGAAATGGCAGACTTATTTGCCTTGTCTTAATCCTCCCCTTACCCCATATTTACTTTGTGGCTAGACAGATGCTCTCATATTCAGCATGTCCTTCTGGCCCCAGGCATCTGATGCCTGAATGCAAAGTAATATAAGGGGGAATTCAGCTATCCACATAAATGATTGTGTCTTTCAAATATGTACGGAGGCGGGTTTTTTTACCTTATGCGGTATGAATACAAGTATCAAAGGAAAGGAATTTATACACTGGGCTTCCTTACCCTCCCCCTCTCAGAAAGAGAAAAGCAAAGCTGTTGGATACATAGGAAAGAATGGGGAGACAGATTTGAAAATTTACCAAAAGTCTAGAGGGATTTCAGAAATCTCCAAGGGGGCAGAATGCACACATTCTCATGAAAATCTCATTAGGTGCCTAACTGCATCTTTACATGTTTAAATGCCCCATCTAACCCGTGCTGGTTTTGATTCCTTTGTGATTTGTGCTTCTCCCTTCAAGAACTGGAGTGACACAGGCAAGAGTGGCTGGACTGATAGACCCAGCCCATACCAAGCTCTGAGATACACTCGTTTATGTGAGCACTGCAGGGTTGGGTGTAACCTGAAATCCCACCCTGAGCATCCTCAACAGGACAGACTACATCAGGAGAACTCATCAGGATGCCAGGTCTGGGGCCTTTTCTGCAGGGAGGCTATTTTAGCCACATCCCAGGTGCATGAAGGAGGCATTCTCCTTCAGGCCCTGTTCCTTCACTGCTACCGCAAAGGCCTTTTGGTCAAACAATTTTGTTTTACAAGACTCAGAATTATAAAAGGTGCTTGGAAGAAAGGTGAAAGCAAGAGAAATGTCTCTGTTCACCAGCAAAACTTCTGAGTGCTTCCCTACAAGTCTCCAACCATAAAGCGTTGAGGCATCTTCCTGCTGGCAGTGCATGCCGTGCTTTCATAGCGTGCCACCATCTCCACATCCAAATAGTGAGTTTGTGACACTTGAGTTTGTGACAAAATTTCCTTCGAGTCCCGTATGACCAGAGGACAGTACTGTTGTGCAGTGAGGATATTTGATATCCAAACAAAAACAGTTGGAAAGGAGAAGAGGAGGAAGGTTATTATTCAATGTAAGGGCTTTTTCTTTCAGAGGGGGATTGCTGAAGTACACATGATATGCATTTATATAGAAGTAATTGGAAAGCTTTATACTGACTAGCTTGCTTTTGTTCTTAAAGCTTTTGTAGATGATTTATGAAAAGTGTTATTTCTATTACTCAGGCATATGAAAAGAAGCAAATTATCTTATTACATTATGTGGACAGTCAAAAGAAGAGTTAAATGGACCATACGACTTTCTCTTAAAACATTAATTTTCTTGTGTTGTCTTTAATTTCCTTGATAATGAAATGTTCACAATAGCCACTGGGTATTACTGTATGGAAGATAAATTAGATCATTCCCGTTAGATGTAAATCCTCTCCTAGACTTGTCATCAGGATATGATTACTGTAAATTTCTCTATACATGTGAAATACCAATCCCTGAAAACATTTCCTGTTGGAAAACAAGAGATTTTCAGAGTGTTTTCATTTAAATACTGTCAAGTTGATGGCTATGGAAATGCTTTTTAAAGGAATGATTAAGGACTGTATCTAAAGTTTGAAAATTGCTTTTCCTCCCCTGAATAAGTTTAATTCTGCAGTATCAATGAGACTTGCAGATGCTCAGCACTTTTCACAGCGGAGCCACACAAGATTACATGAGTACGGCTGAGTGGGTCCAATGGTTCAGTTTTATGACTACCTTGATGTCTGTAACACCTTAAAACTGTAATTACGTGATAGGCTTCCCTTTATGTGACAAGTGAGATCTGAGAAGTTCCTACATTTCTGCAGGCTTCCCATGGGAGCTGGATACCTGCGAGAACTGCCCCACCGCCGCTGTGCGTACTGCCTACTAGGGGCTCTGCTCTGCCACTGCCAAAGCCGTGAGACAGGGCAGAGCCTTCAAGACTAATCAACATTTTTCCATAATAATGCGTATGAAATGCATGTTAGTGTAGATGATCAGGATTTGAAAGGGAATGCATACCTAATTCTTTAGCACTTTCTGGGCTGGAATCTCTTAACTTTTAAAATTTCTTAAAGTTGGTATTTTTTTTCTCCTGTGATTTAACATAAGCTCAATATTTCCGATCTAGAGTATGCATGCAAACATCTTAAGGCTTATGGAAAGTAATCTAAATCATCAGCCCTTGCGAGAATCATACAGTAAATTGTCTGTGATTCACGCATGGAGCATGGAACACAGTTCAGATGCAGTATTTCAACCCTTCTGTTGTATATAAATTATTGCCACTAGTTTTGAATACTTAGAAACACGAGATGCTTAAAAAATGCTAAGATGACAGCAAGACATCAGTATATGACAGAGTGTTTATGTAAAATAATTAGTATCCCCAAATGACACTTATTTTTAAACCAGTTATTTAAAAATCTTTTTGTCCAATTGCTCTAAAAATCACCCATTAACAGTAGAGAGGAAAAACTGATTACTTTGTGTATCTCTTGTCTGTCTTCGTTTTGGACTGACATGTCCTCAGTTAATTCCATCAAGCTCGGCATGATTCCAGTTGAAGCTGACCCATAACACCCTTACACACGGGAAACGGGATGTCAACTTCGTGTAAAAAAAGAATGCTTTTAGGTACAGGATTGATATGTATTTTGTTTTAATTTGTCCTCTGTGTCTCAGACCAGAGAACCAAGGCTTCTGCAGGAAATTGTGTATATGTCTCTGTTTCCCAAGAGAGAGACGCAGTATCTAAACATCACAAAGTCGGCAGTAGAGCAGCAGGTACACTAAAATGACTCATCACTTGTTGCCATAGATTTTCTAGCTGATGATGATAAAGATCTTTAAAATGTAATTCAGTTAAATATTGTAAAGAACTTTTCCAGTAAGCCGCCGTTAGTGACAAGAATTAGATTAGCAGAAATAAAAAGATTTATGCTTATGTTCTCACTGTTAATTCACATTAAGTTCCCTGTGGATTGAAAGATTCATGTTTAAGAAACATGGACAGCTAAGTATTTCACACATAAAATTAAGGGCATTTTTAAAGTTACATTTTTGAATACTAGCTGGCAAGATAGTGTATAAAACAAAAAGCTATCATGTAATCTGAACTGTCACTATATATCCTGCATAGCAGCCAACAATGAATATTTATCTAAACAAGTATTTTCAAGCCTTTCATGCTACACTTTGTGTTTGTTTCAGTCTTACTTGAATAAACAGAATGTTTCGCAATAACTGTAACTAATATCTCTAGGCACATAACATTTGAGATGGATCTGCAATTTAGTGCAGCAATATTCGACTGCAGAAAAATTATTAGCATTAACCAGGGGCTAAATTACAGCTTTGATTTCACTGGTACTGCATTGTACCTGTGAATTCTAAAATGCTGGATGAAATTAAAGGTTCGTTTTAATTTTTATGAAAGGGAAATAGATTCTCTTTAAATTGAGTAGTGTCATTATATTTGTTTAGCATCTACTGTACATGGCATACTGAGGTTACAAGCGTTCGGAAGACAAAACATTAATAATACGTTAGACCTCTTATAAAAGCACAAGATAATAATGATAATTAATACAGTTGTTATATGCAGGAATTGAAGGGGGAGTTCTTTGCTTTGTTTGGAACATAAGTGAGGAGGAAAACCTACCAATTTCTACTTTATGAAAACCTTTATGTTATGCTCAGTTACTCCTACACATTAAACTCAACAATTGGCATCCACATTCACCCAAGTGCATCATCTCCCTGCTCCACGTCTGACTACAGGTCAACAAAGGCCTCCCCCAGGATCCCCCCTCCATGCGTTGCAGCCGCTCTGGGAGCATGGCTCTAGCTCTCAGCTTTCCATCAAAGCAACCTTTTATACTCGCCTTCCTCGGCTGGCGCACAGCTCGCTCTGGCTGTCAAAAGGACACAGAAGCTGCTGTATGGCCGCTTGCGACACGCGTGTCACTGAGGCAAACTGAAGAGCTGGAGCATTGCGCTCATATAAAAATCCATGCCTGCAGGGAACTGCACCCAAGCAGCACTCTGTTGTGTCATTTTGCATCCCATTTAGTCCACACATGCTCTCATCTTGCCAGCGCATCTAATGGCCACTACTGTCCCAGACTGATATGGCTGTAATCGTTTATAGCATCGGTAGGGATGACAGGGTTGGAGTTGCAGCCCAGCAAGAAATTGTGCTTTCAGTGCTTTTGTGCTTTCTGTTCTACCCAGAATTTACCAAGAATTAGAGGATATAACTGAAGTCACTGCTTTGGCTTAAGTATTTAACAGGCCTACACAGCATAAACGCATGCTTGTATGCTGTTTGCTGACACAAATGTTCCAGTTCTTATTCCCTTTCTGGGACCTTACTGAACTTTCTGCTTATAGCTTACCATTAAAGTGAAACATTTTCCTTCCACTAAATCCACTTTCACTAAATCCCTGATATACTTAAAGTTTATCTCCAACCAGTATCACATGATGCTGTCTAGCCTATACACCACTTAGGAAATGCCAAACTTCTTATGGTTAATCCCCTGACCCCAGAAAGTCAGGTTCCGTAGTGCACTTGCCTGTCCTGCGCTGGGACCGCAAACTCGTCTTATAAGCGGTGACAGTCGGTGGCTATCAGAGAGCTGCAGCAGTTGGGATCAGAGCTCCTTATGGGAAAACTGATTTGCAAAACTGTCAGGGAAGGTTAGCTTCCTCACACACATTGAATGGAACTGTTAAATACAAGAAAATACGTTGAAAGTTTTAGAGATTTTTTTTTTCATTTGCACAAATAAATACAAGTAGGGCCAATCCTGTTGCATTTATGAATGCTCTTATTTTCTTGAATATCTCATGGAAATCAGTGGGAATTTTGGCTGAATAAACAGTGTGATTCAGGCCACAGTTTACAAGTGATTCATGCCTTAGACTCCGTTGTGTCCTATAATCAATCAAAATCCTAAGCTGAACCTGCAAGCCATGGTAATGACAGCTGACAATACAGCGCTCCCTGTGAGCACGGCTGCTGGTTTTGCTTATAATAAAACTATAAAAATGCAAAGGTATATTTATGTGTTAGCTTCTGACTTATTTCTTTTTTCTCTATACAAACACAGAGTGAAAAAGCAAACCAATGAACAGGGGATGTTTAGGAGCATGCTTATTTGCATGTTCCATCATTTATCTGTGTGTGTATGTTTGTGTATCGTATAGATGAAATGGATGTTCCACTGAATTCAGCATACCAGGAAGAGGCAGAGTGCTGGAAGCAGCTTCTGAGATTTCCTGAGCATTGCTACATTTTTAAAGCTGAGATAAATTTTTCTTGACTATAGATATGCATGTGCAAGGCATTGCAAGCAGAGCCATTAACACAGAGATTAATTTTCAAAATGTGCTATAACAAGTTCCCTCTTCTGTTTGAAAAATTTTGTGGCTAGAACAGAGCACGCTGGCAGGCAGGCAAAAGAGGGATGGCAGGAGAAAGCAAGCGAGACCTGTCTGGAAAGGAGGTCTCAGCCTCTGGCGCTGCGCATCGCCTTCTCTCTGCTCATCTCCAGTTTCTCTGTCTTCTGTCCATACAAACCCTAAGGGTCAATAATTTGGGATTTGCTAAACCCCGGGTTACCCTTGTACTTAGAGCAGGAGACAGAAGCTGGAAATCCTCAGAACTTTTTCTTGCCTTGTTTTGCCCACTGATGCTTGGATGCATTTTGGGATCATCAGGTTGATATGCCTATAGCATTGTGTTGGATTTTTACGTTACATTTATATATTTTATATATGTGCATACAAATTATATTTTGTATTTTTTACTAGGGACTTTCAATAAGAGAATGATTGAACTGATGAGCATCTACTGCTTTTTTATTTAGTTTGTTTTTAAGTAGACATAAAACCATATGAAGATACACTTGATTTGTGTGTGTGTACCTTGTTCCTTCTCAGAAGTTGTCAGAATATATGTGAGGACAAGTGATAATGAAGCAGTGAAAGAAAATGATAGAAAACTTCAGGTCCCAAGGTATTTGTTGTTAGGCTGGATGATAGCGGTTATTCCAAATGAGTTAACAAGTCTGACACATACTGAGAATGAAGCGTCTTTATCTGTGAATCCCAAATGTCTGTAATAACCTTAGAATTAGATTTCCCCAGCTCTGCAATAGATCCCATGAATGTTTTTCTATCTTTGTTATAACTCCTTGTCTTCTTTAGTCAGCGTGAGTCACATGCAAGTGCCATATGTCTACGCAAGTCAACTGCCTCCAACCAGCAGTTCTTCTGTGTGTTGTGGTTGATTTATATTAAAAAAAAACATCCAAGAAATGGTTCAGTAATTACCTGGTAATGTCAGAAATTGATTAATTAAATGCTCCAGTGTTTACTCTGCATCTTTATGGCTGCTAACATTTCTGGGCATTTTCTTACAGCATCAGTGTCATTGCTGGGTGGAGTTTATTAATGTAAATTGGTTTTGACATAAACAACACTACAGCTAATTATTTCATGTAAATATGCACATTGTGCAGCAGCAAACTCATAAAATCTACACATCATCTTGCACTCATTTTTCTTGATTCTGAATGTCTGGTTTAGCTATATAGAAAATTCCTATGGCCCTAAATAACACTGACGCCTTTTCATTTGTGGAATTTCTGGGATATAAACATTTCTGTCACTCTGACACCTCCTTAAGTTACACATGGTCATCAATAATTTTGAACAAGCAGGAACTGTCGCATGTACCACTATGCTAAGCTTCACTTTGTATGTTCATTTTGTATTTCACGATATAGAGATGTTTTATACTGGCTGAGGACAAGAACTTTCCATATGCTGAAGTAACTGGGAAGCAGCCTCAAACCTGCCCAGGAGACATGATCATCCACACCCGTTCCTCTTCCTGGCAAAAAGGCAGTTTTTTCCCATCTCCTGCTAAAATCCTTGGCTGCTGCAATTTTTTTGGTAGTTTAGAAGCTCGAAGAGTTCTCAGTGCTTTTTCTTCCTGTGGGACTACCGTGGGTTAGCACAGCCCATAATCTGCTCCATCAACTGCATCTGCTGCAGTTCCTGCTCCCTGCCTGTCACTCAGGATCAGGCCCTAACCAGCCTGCTTGAACTTCATTCACAGTGAGCTACAGTCAGGATAGATGGGTACCCATGGACACTCGGCCTTTATGCAGACTGATTACCAAAAGGATCTCCTGATTTGACCCCAAATACAAATCAAGGGCATCCACCTGTTGATGCTGTAGGACACACTTCTATATGATCTTGGTTTTTGTTCCTGCAGTAACTGCATGTACCTCTGATGTATTGTTCAATGAAGCTGTTAACTGGTGTTAAAAGCTCCATGACTTAGGGGATGTCTAACAAATTCAAACTTTTCTGGTATGATATCATCCTTTTCTATTTCAAGATAATTCTAGTAAATTCCAGGTAATGCTTTGTATTTGCTTTTACTGATTTATACTTCTTTTACGGAAAGAAAATCAGCTAAAAATAGCATGGATTTGCCTGTTGGACAAAATGTCCAGTTTCCTTCACTTACACAGCCAAACAGAATAATTTGCTCAGTATTTAGTAGAAATGACAAAACTTCCATAGACTGTTATTTGCATAGAGACTTCTAGGCCCAAGGAATGCTAAATTTTTGGAGTAAAAGGTATTTTTAGAAAAAAACCTGTCAAGTTCTAGACATGTTCACTATACTTACTCACTCCTGCTGTCCTTCCTTCTGTTTTAGTTATCACTTCCTCTTGTATTTCATCCATCATTTTGGTTTCTGACTTTACTCCCCACTATCTTACTTTATATCCTATCTTATTTTGAAAAATATTCCAGTCTGTCAAATAAGTATATATTTTTTTAATGGATCCCACTTTGAAATGGTCTGTCCAAGTGCCTATTTTCTGTAAAATATTGTTTTCATCTATCTGTTTGATCTTAGGAATTTGTCCTAACATTCACCTACTTTACCTTGGGTTCTGCTTCATTGCCCTGAAAGAGGACAGCTGTCATACTGTTTTATAAATTGACATTTGTCCTTCAACCTAGCTGTTGCTTAAATCATTAACTGCTTCAAAAGTTAGGGGCCAGAATATTAAATTGACGTGAGATCCAGTACGTTGGTTTCACCACTGCCAGAGATTTTCTAGGCCATGAAAAACATGGGCATCTGCTGGAGCTTCTCCATTTACCTTGATCGTAATGGCTTGGGTTACAGACATACAGCCTCTAGGTGACGTTGCGAGGATTGCTGTGGCCTCTGCTTAGTCATCTGGTTTTGGTGAGGAATCAAGACACTGCGAAATCATGTACCTTTGAACTGAAGCTGTGTGTTCTTGCTAGGGGACAGCAGGCATCCCTTAGAAGGAAAGGTCTTACAAGAGAGATACAATGTATTACTATGAATTTTGCAGCATCCTACGAGATGACAGCACTCATTTGTATCAAAAAAGGCGGAATTCAGCAGATTCAGTCCAGCTGAAAACTGCTCTGCTATTTTTCTGCCTGAATCCATCATCAGGCTTCCCTTTGGAAAGCTAAAACATATATTTTTGTCTTTAGTTTCACTCCTTAGCATCACAGGGTAGCACCTGGGACGCTCTGGGATTCTTTCCTTCATCCCCAGTACCGAGATACTTCACTGATTTACTGCAAATCTACTTTAATGTAATTAACCTCAATTAGGTCAACTTTTTTACCTTTTTCTTTTCCAGAATTTAAGTCCAGCATCATTGCTATCCTCCTATCTGCTATGATTTATCATTCATGTCAAGGCCCACGTGGGTTGTATAAGTGACATGTAAAACCACTGTAACCCTTGAAGGGTGAGCAACTCAAACCAGCCAAGCTTCTGGAAATCTGAATGGTGGCAGTGGTTTTCACCAAATCTGTTCTTCACTTTCCAGCTATGGTCTACTAAGCCAGGGAAGAGCCCTTGCAGAATACTGGTCCGTACATCTCTCCTGCACATGCCTGCCTGAGCCAGGAGATTTCCTTGTAGAAAATGTCTTACTGGAAAGCAGAAGGTTTTATAAGCTGGTGGAAGATAACGTAAGACTACAGCATTCTCCATGGCCCTGTGTGGGAAGAACACAGACATCAGATGTCACTGAGTAGCAGAGTACCCACGTCGTTATCCCAGAGCTTGTACTTCTTTGGGGACAAACTGGCAAAAATTCAAATGCAGCGGGGCTCTGGATGCCAGCTGCGAATCTGGATAGCGTTCCTCTGCGAACTGTCTCTGCATCCCCGTACTCAGAGTGCACAGGGGTGCAGAATCTGTCCGCTAGCTAACGAGCTTGTGCTATTTCAGGCTTTATTAAACTTGCTGTCCTCTGTGGATAGTGCCATTTAATAGGGTGCAAAGCGGAAGCCAAGCAGCAGCAGGAGGAAAACCCAGCTGATTTTTTATGAAAACAACTGGCTTCAGATGAGTCAGTAAATCAGTTTTAATCAGCGCAGCTGAGATGTAATATGAACTGTTCACTGAGGCTTAAGTGATTTTGAACAATTAAGAAATTTGCTCAACATATTTATTAAAATAATCATTACTGTTTTTACCATAATGGTGTAATTCCACAGTATGCGCACAAGGGCTCTTGCCAGCCTTCTGCTTCATTGCAGATGCTCTAAATGTACACTTTCATGCCAGTTGTTAATAAAACTGACAATTAAAATAACATGTTGAAATCAGGTAGGAAAATAATAAATCACCAATAACGGCAGTTTTAAAAGATCTTCTTTCCTTAAGCCGCCCGGTTTAATTTTTATTGCTATTTAGCACCAAAGGTGAGCAGTATAGCCAGGTGTGGTATTGAAGGGAGTGACGGAAATATCTAATGCAAAGAGGTTTTATCTTTTTTTATACCTGATTTATTTTTAGTGTGCAGCTGAGTAATGTTGTATAACGGACAGCTCACTCAAATCCTCAATTATAATGCTTTCAGACATGCGAAACACATAGTCCAGACAAGAATACATATATATATTTATATCCTCTTGGGCTGCTGGAAAAAAGCCTATTTTCTATCAAAGGTTTATGCAGCAGGATGATAACAAAAATAAATATTTTACAAAAGTTACAATATTCTCTGAAGGCACTGTCTCTAGATCTAAAGCTTTATCCCAAGGCACTCTTCCAAGATCCTTCAAAGATGACTTGTGTCTCTGCACTGAGTGTAACAGCTTAGATCTCCCCCTCACAGGTCAATCCCATCCACTCTTGGCTTTGCTAACATCATTTCCTAATTGCAATAGCCTGCGGTTTGGCTGCAGACAGCTTTGTTGTTGTTTGATTTCTAATAACCTTTCGCTGTGAAAATATGACTTTCCGCATTGTAACAGATGATCGTGGGCTCTCTATGTAGTTCCCTGTCTCCAGGGTTGGACGGCTCTAGATACTTGCAGGAACTTGCCTGTACGTTTTTCAGGTTGTTCATTCGGTGTTTTTCTCTAGTCCCCAACAACAAACATCTTCCTCTGTGAAGCACAAGAGCCTGAATCCACGCTGATGTTTTCCTGTCTGGTTTCGAATACAAATACCAGCAGAGTCAAGGGTAGTGTTGCAGAGGACTGCATTAGGGCTGTCTGCTCAGCGTCCGTCTCAACTGAACCAGGAGCGGCGTTAGATGTGCCAGAGGGAGAAAGGGATGCTTTGGGCTCTGCAGGGCTAAGTATGACTTTTACCTCCCAGCCCTGCTTCAAAGCCAGTCTGCAGGACGATGAGTGCTGGCCTAGGCTCTATCCCAGTTTCCCTATTTTCTGCACAACTCGGGCATCTCAGCTGTGCACCCAGGTTGTACGCTGGGAGCTTGTTCAGGACAGGCAAAGCAGCGGCAGGCAGGGCAGCGTCCCCACATGCCCAGTTGAGGTGTTGGGTTTAGGAGAGCGGGGGTATCCCAGCCGCAGGGCGGCCCGGTCCCACCGCAACGCCGCCCACCTCCCAGTGACCACTGCCCAGCAACAGCTCTGAAGCACATGCTTAACTTTTAGCACATGAGTAGCCCTATTGAATTAAGTACGTAATCAAGTGATTTGTTGGATCAACGACTGTATCCTTAATCCTTTTCACATATTGCTAAGCTCATTAAACTCTCTTTGATACCAAGCTGTGCAAGTTCCTTAAGAGAGGCAGAGACTACGTGCTATTTCTTTAGCTTAAATTTATCACCTCCAGTTTCCAGTGAGGAACTCCTGTCTTATAAGCCTAAGGTTGCCCTAAGGGTTTGTTCTGTAACAATGGATGGGAAAATGTTCTGTGCGCTGTATAATTTTTGATACCCTGCCCAGCACAACAACATGGATATGCCAGAACAAATACCCATGTAACCAACCAAAATACTGAGCAGTGGATCCCGGGCCTCAGTGGAGGCACTTCATTTCCTTTCTCTTCCCCTTTTTTTCCTGACAGCCGTCCAGCTAACAAAGAAAAGAAGAAAAAAAAAAAAAAAAGCAAAACAATTAAGCATTGCAAAGTTAGATATTTAGTTCTGTCAAAAAACATACTTTGGTATATTTGTAGGCTTGTGCTTCAGCTCAAAACAGTGACAATTTTGGTAAAGCAATTCTCTAATGCTCTCTAAATTAGGTGAGCTGGTATGTGACATTTGCATACCAACTCCTCCTGGATGCCAGAATCTACACAGCTGTTAGAAAGATTTTCTACTGCATTTAAATATATTACAAAAGGCTTTTTCCTTAAAACAGTGAAGTTATATAGCATCACAGAATAGATGGAGCAGTGAAATCTTCCTGGCTGGAAGCTAACTAATTGAGAAGAAAGGGGATAGGTTTCTTTCTTTCTTTCCATTATTCTTAAAAGGATTTTCAAAAACAATTTTTTTTTTAATCATGGACTCCGCGGTAATCCTGCAGGTTGGGAGGAATTGCTGGAGGTCAGAGTGGGGCTCAAAGCAGGGCCAACGCAGGTTGGCAAGGGCCGAGGTCTAGTCCAATTGTGAGTAATAGTATGGATGGCGATTCCAGCATTGCTATATAATATCATCAGATTTATAAAAATACACTAATTTGGAGCCTGCAACTTCAGATTAAAAATGCTGCATAATTTTGGAAATGTTGACTTGGCCTTACACAGCCTTACCCCCTCCTGCTTTGCAGGTGCTCAGTGTTTAGCCTTCTAGTGGGAACAGGCAGATTTGTGAGCCACTTTTGAAACCCTGGGGCCACTGTGCTTTCACAGCCTTTCTCTCCTATTTGATTGATCTGTCTTATTAGTAGCTAGTATAAGTACCAGTCATGTCTACCTAAATGATTCTTATCCTTACTCAGTTATTGGATCTTGTCTCTCTTTTCATAAGGAAAAGGTATTTTTCTTACGTATGTGTGGGTTGCTTGGATCCTTCTTCCAATAATGCAAACTCCTGAAGACGTACGCTTGCATCAGAAAACGATGCTCCGTGTAATTTTTCAGACTTGAGAGTTAGCCATGCTACTCAAAGCCTACATGGTACAAGCATTCGTATGACAGAGCTCCAAGGAAGCTGCAAAATATTTGTATTACGTCTCTCGTTGTGATCTATTGGGTAGTGAAAAATGTCGGTACTTTACTAAACTGTATATATAGTCTTTGTGAAAAAGTATGATTACTATAGCTTTTTTTCCTCCAGATTTTATGCTTTCACTGAATGTGCCAAGTTATTCTAAATCACAGAGTTGCTCTAAATTTCAAATCGCTGTTTGCTATTTGCTTCACGTTGACAAAATGATAATACTGGGTTCTGATTCAGGGTTTGCAGAGTTTGGCTTACTGGGATAGTTGATAACAGAAAAGAACAGAAACCTGGGCTTGGGAACAGAGACCTTGTCTGAAGCAGATGGCTTGCTTTGGACACGGCTGGCACATGAATGTGCTGTAGCAGCATAGAAAAAAGGAGGTACTTCCAATCACGATGTTTCTATCAAATTATGGTTGATTTTTTTATATCACTTTTGCACACTGACAGATTACATACTCCTGAGTTGCAGGTCTTCAAAGAAAAATAGAATAATATTTCTGATTTGCCACAGGAAAAACTTAACATTAAGGCGGCAGTCATACAGGATAAACACATTGCTTTCTTTTTACCCATTGTCTTTATTTCTAGATAATATTTTTGAGAAAATTGCTTCAGAATGAGTTTTTTATATTACCATGGTAGAATTATGCAGAATAAAACTGCTGATCCTATCCTTGCCTGTAGGGCAAAGTGCACTGATGAATAAATCAGGAATATTGTTTAATATTACATTAAAAAGATAGAAAGGTATTAATACTAATTTATATCAGGTTCATTGTAGTAAAAAATATTAAGTAAAAAAAGGCAGCTTGTTTTAAAGAACTTGGTACTGCAACTAATCATCATTATATATTTGTACAGTATATCTTTTCTGAACTGTAATATGTGTGTATTACAGAATGACTTTACTTGTATTGGCTGAGAAGAAGCTTGCTGCTTAATTGACGTGGTGTACTCCGAGTAAAATTCAACTCAGTCAAGTAACACTGAGAGCAAGAGCCGATGCTGAAGCCAGCATCTAATCTAAACAGCACTGGTATAAAAGCTGTATTAATGCCACTGAAGTTCATGGCGTTTCTCAGGATTTACATCATTTAATGTTTTCTGAAAGTAACCTCTACAAGATACATCTATCTACAGCAGTTAGACTAAAATTTAAGCTTGGGGCAGCCACAGAGTTTAACGGAAAGTTTCACAATACCCAAAGGTTTTCAAGCAACACAGGGTACGGCCGAGATGCACTTGCACAGGCTCCTGGGGAGCAGCTCCTTACTCTGCCTTCCCGCCTGTGCCAGGGACCGTTTCTTTGTGGCACAACAGACTTTGACGAACCACTCTCTCAGTCAGAACAAGAAAAGAATTACTGTGGGCAGAAACACAGAATCTCTTAGAACAATTCCAGTCCTGAAGAATAAAAATGTACATTTATATATAAATTATGATAATTAAAATCAGCTAACATTTATTTTCACCTGGAGAAGACATGATGATGTACCGTCCCTGTAGTAGCTATCTCATACTCCTGGTCATGAAGATAAATGGTCATAAAGCTGGTTTGAAACAAAAATCCGTATTTGTACACAAAATAAATAATAATAGTAGAGAACCAACCCCTAATACAAACAAGAACCCCATGAAGTGGTTTTGTGATGAGTCCAAAGCTAAAAAAGTGTGGCTATAAAAGCGGAGCTTTTGTCTCCAGAAAGTGAAGATGGATTCTTTTCCATATATTACTCCAATACTTGCTATTTCCTG
The DNA here is from genome assembly GCF_000690835.1 of Fulmarus glacialis. NCBI lineage: Eukaryota > Metazoa > Chordata > Aves > Procellariiformes > Procellariidae > Fulmarus > Fulmarus glacialis. The sequence continues at coordinate 4,465 of NW_009196685.1, read as the reverse complement.
AAGTATGAGGTTTGAAACATATTTTTGCTTTGGTGAGATATTTCAAGAGAGTTATATTATTACTGATAGGTTTTCAGAATAATAGTAATGTGGCTGTGTTGGTACCGCTGTCATACGAATATATCATATTATATCACATGTTATTCTGTGGGTTCATTCTGAAATATATTATATAAATAACACTGAAGTTGCCTTCCTCCTGGAAATGAAGTGGTATATTTCTATTACTGATGTATTTCTCTGAATAAACATCATCTCTTTGCATTGAGTTTAAAGAATAGGCTTCAATAAGGAAAAAATCCGAATTGTTCATCTGATCATGATTATTTATCAGAAATACTGCCTAGATACAAATACAGTAGCTTTCATATAGCTGATATTGCAAGTTATAGCATCTGCAAATGTTGAGCTGAGTTACGGTTTCATTTTCAAATAGGGTACATGCTATAATATTTTTCATACCATCCATGAAATAAAAATTTGAGTCAAATATTCAGTTCACTTTGATTTCTACCTAAAATAAACAAAATGTGCACCAAAACAGTGACTGCATTGTTGAGAAGTTATTTTTCAGTCTGGATCCAGGGAAGATAATTCTGGGCTTAGAATATGGATATGTATTTATATGTACACTAACTTATTTGTGCTGCTTGCATATCCTCACCGCCTTTTGTCTTCCCCTCAAATAATCTCTCAAAAGTGTATTGGGCTACTGCCCTGTTCACTTAGTATGAATCAAAATTTGCCTTTAAACTAGATTTTTACATCGTTGTGATTTTTGTGTACATGGGATAACCTTGGGTGCAAAATGAAAGTGGACTCCACAAACTGACTCTGACTGTCTTTTACTCAAAATTTTACAAATGCTTTGAACATTGAAAAACTAACATTTTAATCATTTTTCATTTAGGAATATATGGACTCAAACAAATACATAGAGCATTTAGTGACGCAGCTGGAAGAACAACGCTGGAATTTATGGAGGCGAGTACTATGCACATAAATATTTATTTATGTTGCTATTTTGGAAAAAATACTGCACTTCATAGTTTTCATTCTTGAGTTCAAATAAATGATGGGGTATTCAGTTTCTCCACTTTTTAATTCTTTGCAGACTAGCAAATCTTGCCTAAGTGAAATAAGTAAGGCATCACACACGAGTTGAATCTTGCCTTTGCTAATCAGGGCAGTTACGCACATGCACAGGTTTCCTCGTGTCCAATTTTCTAAGCAGTGGGTGCTAACTCTATTTCAGATTCTTTTAATTGGACTGAATTTAAGAAATGGTTTTATATTCTTAACTGTTTTCACTGAATGGCACACAAATTGTAGCCAAAAAAACAACATAGCATGAGAAATTTAGAGTTTTCAAACTAAAATAAGCACAGTTTTAAAATTTTGCAGTACTCTTGGTAGTGCAGAATTTCTACTTCTTCTCTGTTCATGTTGCTCAGTGCAGACCGCCCAGACTTAACTCTGGTTTAAGCACAGCAGTGATTTCCACATGCTGGTGTGCAGCTAGTGGGCATTTCTACTCTGCCATACAGCAAATGTGATAACTGCACAAGCACTTTTGAAGATCTCCTCAAACTCTGCATCCCTCTGGTAAGATGGCTATAGGACCTTGCAAACCTCCATGCATTCATCTGGTCTAATAAATGTCGTCCACTCACAGGTGGAGGTCGTCAGCTCTTGAAAAAAGGTGCTCACCTCATTCCAGTCCGAGTTTCCTCTTTACAACAGCAATTTTATCACATATGGTACTTCAGTGATATTGCTGCTGTGTTACTGTTGATGCCTTTGTTATCTAAGACAAGAGGTTGTGCATTGTTTGCATCTTTCCAACATTGATCAAGCATCATTATAACAGTGACGTGATGGCAAAAATGTCCAAATCTATAGATTCTTTATTGTATTTCAGCAGTACTGTTCTCTAGCTGTTGTTTCAGGGCTGTTCTGATATGAAATGGTAAAGATAGCCAAAAAATTACATAATCTTCAAAAGCCTCAGAAGTCTCACACCCTTAATGAGTTAATTATCTCTTGATCATTTTAAAATTAATTCTTCCAGGTTTTTCATTTGCATAGAATTGTTATTATCACAGCTGGTCTAAAAAGATCTGCATGACAACACTTTGCAGTATTTGCTTGTACTTTGTATTTTCAAAGTGTTCAGTATCTATTTATTAACTACTCACTATCTCATATTTTTATAGTTACCAGCTAAATTCCTATCTGGGATAACATTTAATACAGAGGAAATGGAATAATACCAGTGATGAAACTCATTCAACATTCACAGCCATATATTTTTTTTAAATGCAGTATTTAATTTTTTTTTCTAAAGGCATATGAGCGGTGACAATTTTTATTAATACATAGTCAAATATAAAGTAATCTTCAGGGAATAATTTAATCTTCATAGATTAAAACTTATTTCACCTTAGTTCTGATCAAGGAAGAAATAACGATCTGCCTGATTTTTCAGTTCAATGCCTCTCGTACCAAAAAAAGTAGCTTTGCACATGACAGTACTAGTTGGTATGCATCTCACAAATTTTGTGGCCTATAGGATATAAAGTAATATTACAGAATTTACAACATATAGCATTTATGATATGGACTTAGTCTTATTTATAGACAAAACTCAGAAAGCTTTCTTTTGAAAGTAGTCAAAAAATTGGCACAAAAAATTGAAGCTTACATTTAAGATTACAGAATTCAGGAGATTATTTTTGTAAGAATGAAGGTGATAACATTATATGTAGATGACACTACTGTGGTTAAATATAAATGAATAATAAAAAATTAAAAGATTTAAAAGTCTTTGAAAAGTAGCAGGGGTAGTGACTTTATTTTATTATAAACAGACATTCAGATGTGTTCTGAAAATTCCGTGGCTTTGGAAAACTGAAGACAGTAATTTATTTTAAATATTATTTTTATAGGGTATTGGCATAAGAAGTTAAGACTTACAATGAGCACTACAAGATAAACCCTTCTGGTGTTGCCGGTCTTCTTTGAACACTTTATTTCTCTCTTTTAAATCTCTAAGATGTTTCATGGTAAGGATTATGCTAATAGCTTGCACTACGCAGGGCCAGTACTAGGCTGTGTATAGCCAGACAGATGTCCTAATAAATCAGCATACCCCTCTTCTCAGACTTCATTATGCTCTTGATTTGTGACTACCACGATTTTAACCCAGTGGGTCACTGGGCGCTGAACCTGACATTGACCGATAACCCCTACTTTACTCTAGGCGAGCTAATAAAAAAGACAGACACAAATTCTGACCATTTAGCTCCTTCAGCGTTACTTACAGCCGGGAGAGATTTATAGCGGCCAGGCTAAGACAGAGGAGACTAAAGCCGATGTCATGGTGCGCATATCAATTTTACATTTCCTTTACATTTCCACACATACAATGGGACCCTAAAAGACATGCGGGGGCAAAAATTTCTTTTCATTTTAGAGGATGACTGTTTATACACAGTATTAGCATCTGCTGTGGAGCATTTATTGCTGTAATTGCCGTCCCAGGAGAACTGACTATAGTTAGGTCACATTTTATAGCTTTGTACTAAAATAGACCTCTAGCCCAGCTTCAGATGTTCTGTTCTTTAAAACCTTTACAGCAACGAGTGAAGGTACCTCACTAGTATGTGGAAATGCAGACTTTTTTAACACAGCTTTTCTTACACTGAACATTTTACAGTAATTATTTTCACATGAAGAATGATGAAAATGATAGCATATTTGACTTGTCAGTGGTTCCTCCATTTCTCAAGATTGAACAAAATGAATTTATCCAGCGTGAGACAAATTTGACCCCTGTTGATGTAAATCACCAACATTTATCGCTGAAGATGATGTACAATAGTGATTGTGATTGAAGCTTATCTCATCCACACCAACAAAAATAGTGATTGTGCATCTCACTGTATTAGCTTGAACCAGAACACTGGATTATTTTAGATTTCACTGCCCTACCCTGTCTGGAAATAACTCTAAATAGGATAGAATTGGGTCAGGGGTGGGGGATCCCCCTGCAGTGTTGTTTCTCACATAGTCATTTAATGCTGTATCTAATTCAGCTAATGTGTATTACTATGTATAATTTTTATGGCAGAATCACATGGACAATCAACATGAGAAGCAGAAATTTGCTCCTGTGATCTTTGCTAATTGACCTTGACAGTAGATCATAATTTTTAAGTCTTGACACATAGATCAGTGACAGCTATTACTAGTTCCCTTAACAGAAGAATTCGTATTTCAGCATAGGATGCTCGCCTAAATATGCAAGGGTCAGACCCTGTTCTTAAGACCTTTCAAGGAAATGTTATTATTAGTGCTACTGCAACCAGGACCAAACCTTTAGTCTGTCTTGGTGAAAGTGTTAGGAAAGTTGCCAGGGGAGAGGAGCCTCAATTCATCTCACTCCTACCAGTTTGATACCAGT
>NW_009196684.1:283-47968 GCF_000690835.1 Fulmarus glacialis | reverse complement strand
GCTGGGGCGGGACGTCCGGCTCCCCTCCGGCCGGACTGCAGGTTGAGGAGGTTGTGGCACCGGCAGGGGACGTGTTGTGAAGCTATAAGCCCTTCTGCCCGCTAAGAAACTCTGCTAGCCTAAGTATATACAGAGTGGACCTCAAAAGCACGTTTTCCGTTGCTCCTAAAGCACGTCGATGCTTTTGCAAGTCTCAGCAGTATGTAATGGCATTAAACTGCATCCCTTTCTGGTGGTGAGGTGTGCTAGGAGCTCTGTGAGACACAGAGGGATTCGAAAGCACAAGTACTGACGGAAGAAGGGTGATACCCTGGCCTGAGAGGATTTTCGGTGAGTTTTGCCATTGCCTCCAAGGGAACCAGGATTTCACAGCCCCAGAATTCTCCTGTTGGTGGCTTTGCACAAAAAAAAAGTCATGTTAAGGATAGACACAGGTATCCTGGAAAACTTAGGAACATCAGTCTATCAGTCAGAGATTCCAGGACCTTGGCATGTAAAAGTTCGTCCTGTATTAGCCCTTTGAGGAATACTGCAGTGTGTTATTAAAGTTGGTGAGTGGTGATGGTAGCATCACTTTAAATTACTGATAAGATTGCGCTGGGAATCCTTCACTAATATAAGTCTGTCTGCAGCTTTTCAAAACTTGTATTCCTGATGGGGAATGCTGACCAAGAGAAGGAGGACAGCAATTGTATAAGTTAAAGTTGAACAACACGAGTGGAAAGAATGTAAGCTTATGTTTAGAATTTTTTTAGCATGTTTTTGTCCGAGTTTGGTTGATCTCGCTACCTCAGAAGAAATTTACTGCTGTGCACAATAATACAGCTCCTCTTACAGATTTTCTATTGCAAGTGGAAAATTTGTTCTTGGAGCCATGGAGTGGAAAATATTATTGAGGCCAGGGTACTGGTAGCACATTATTTTAAGCTTCTTGCTTATTTATTATTTAATACTGTACAAGGCCGTAAATCAAAACAGCACTTTATGAGCTTGAAGCACCTCTCAACTTCTGCCTGAAAGATCTAAAGCAGACTAGAAAACCAAACAAATACCAGAGATGAGACTATAAAATGTAGTGGGGGAGGTGGACCTCTTCAGTCCTCAAAAGTGCTGATGCAGGTATGTTGGGCATTGCTTTGATGCTCCCCTCTGACTTCCCTCAAACTTTTATTGATCAATGTTAATTTTAGGTTGGGGCCCTTTAAGGTCATTCAAGCCAGTATAAAAGTGTTAACAAAACAAATACAATACTGCTCCTGGTACTAACGGTTCAACTTTGGAATGTTGAATCTTAAAGTTCTGCCACAGTGTGGATCATACAACTGAACTCTGTTGTCCAAGCAGCTCATCAGCCTTTGTGCCCCAGCTCCAGGAGCAGGAAGGTGCCTCGTGACTGGAGCCTGGCAGGAGGAGTCTATATTGTCTAGCATTGGGTGAGTTCGATTGTGCATTGATATTAATGCGGCACCATCCTGAGCTGCACACCCACCTTCCCATTCACGAAGAACAAATACAAAATGAAGGGTTTTCAACCCTCTTCTTGAGGGTTGAAAAACCCAGCGTGGCTTTTGAACTCGGTACTTTTTCCAAAAGTATCTTGTCTTTTTCTCCATGCAGTTCTCCAGTTCATAGGAGAGCCAAGGGCTATGTCCTATATTTATGAAGATAATTTCTTGAGGATGGATTATGTCTGGTGTCCTTATTGTGTAATATTTGCACTTGTCATTAGAGAAGTTTATGTTCTGATAACTATGCTTAGTTAACACAGGATTTATAATAGCTGTGGCCTTCTGGATTTACAGTTATCTTTATTAAACAAATAACCCAGATGATGCTATCCAAACAAAAGATTCAAATGCCAATTTTCTTATCCCTCATATTAATATTTAAAAATTGAAAATAAATCTGCAAGTTAACAACCCAAACACTCAGGAGAGATTGGAAGAACATCTCTGCAGAAATCAGTTTGGATAATGGAATTATCAGAAGAACTTTCTCTACTTCTTTGCGCTGGGGGACGTGAAGGAAGAGATGTTTTACAGAGTCCTGAAAGGGAAATGTCCCCAGTAAGCCTTAGAACAGATGAACACACCCAAAGTGCTAGAGCTTGCAGTGGGAGCAAGGTTTCCTGGAATCACTCTGTCCTTGTACTTAGCACTCACACAGTAATCTAGTTCAGTAGAAAAAAAAGTAATTCCCTCTCCTAAATGTTTTTAGGCAGTTTTAGGCAACAGATGTTACCAATGCAAGGGAAGACATTTTCATCATGTTACTTCGATTTGAACCCACGTGCTGAGGAATTTTAGTACCATTGAGATTCCATTTCTCCTAACATGGACGTGGTTCAATCAGCCACCACAGAAATCACAATCGCTAAGAAATCCTTCAAGAAAATATCCAGTGTCCTTCTGGGCAGCCTAGTGGAGGAACCTAAAAAAACACATGCTGTCCCCAATCATCTGCTGGAATCAAGTAAGTTTCTGCTCTCTGACTGTTCCCCAGCCTTGGAGCAATCCTAGGAGGCACTTCTCTGTTTTTTTTTTCACAACTCACAGGCAAAACTCCCATCCTGTTGCTTAAATTGCATCTTCCTGTGAGCCCAAAATCATAGGAGAGGTAGTCAGGAAAGAAATAGTGGCTGTACTGATCCTGGCTGACCCTACAGTTTTGGGGTGGCTTGTTGATGCCAAGAGATAAACTGGCGAGATCATGGCTCTGCTGGAGTAGTAGAAGCTGCCTTAACTTTCCATTAACAGGAGGAATAATCTCTGTCTCATTTTTTTCTCTATAATACATTGGGTGCAACATAAATATACTTAATTTAAGTTACAGTCATCATGTGTGTTTCAGCTGGTCTCCTTTTCTCCCTGGTTTATTATCTATCTCTGCAGAGATTTATTCAGAACTTCAGAGGAGCAAGGTTATACAGGCTGAGCCTGCTGTGTTACACTATGGAGGGTATGAAGTTGGAAAACATCACCAACAGACGCTGGTAAGTGTCAGAGCAGCGGTCCTCTTGGGGCTCATAAAAGGATACCAGAAGCCGAGTAGACTACTTGTGGTCATGAGGCCTTTTGCTCTATGCAGTGCTCTAAAAAGCAGCACTTAAAATCAGCGGCCCTGCGGTAACAAAACAGACGAGTACCATGCTGTGTGCATCACTGTCCTTTACAGTCTCTGTTTTACCTTTCTGTTTCCCATGTCTGCAAGCAGTGTTAGTGATATGTGACTTGCATGTCTTGAATGAAGGATTCATGCTTTGACTCCATAAGAGATTGTTTTCAAAATGTACTGGGACCACCACTGTGTCTGCAAACAAGTTCACTGGTAGGAAAATTTTGAAAGCACTTCTGGCCTTCTGCCAAGAGCAATTTAATCTAAGGAAAAAAACTCAGTGCATAGGTTTGATTACCTTTCCTTGTGAATAGTTTGGGTATTTCCTTTTCTTCTTTCTGCTTTCCCTTTGTCTGCCTTCTTCATTCACGTGGTACGTGTTTTGAGGCAGAGGTTAAGTGATTATGGTGGACTAGGTTCTTCAGATGTAATGAAAGTAAACAAGATGCAGGAGGCTTTACAGGCTGCACTGTCACCACCCAAAGGTTTGTTGCTTTGTGATCCAAAACAAAACCATGGAATATTACATCATTTCTCTTGTTTCAGACGTCTGTAAAAGCGAAGTCAATAGGTTGTTTCATTTTTTGTTCCTGTTGCACAAAACAAAACAGAACCAGAATTTGATTCAACAGTAGTGTCTTCTTTAGCGAGACTAACTGTTATTCCTAGGTAAGGAATTGTGACTTGGTTCCAAAGAATAAAAATGCAGGATGCAAGGTTTACATAATTTTCTTTTAAATTCAGAGCATATTCAGAATTATTTCTGCTAAAGTAGAAATTATTATTTAATTGTTTAATACAGCTTCTTTGCTATGGGTAGTCTTACAAAAAGTACAGTTGGCATTCTCAATTGATCTCTTACATTGTAAAGTGTTTTGCAGTTTTGGTTTTCTTTTATTCTACAGAAGCTGATAAATATTTCTGGCGATGTAATAAATCTTCATATAATACCACCCCAGACAAAGTATTTTCAGATCAAGTACAACAAAACAGTAAGTGTCAGAAAGCCTTCACACTGCTCTTTGCATGCAGCACTGGTTTTGTGTCATATAAGCAGCTTTTACATGCATTCTATCTTTATTTTGGGTCATTTCCTAGCACCGGCTTGTCCCTGGCTTGTCATATGTGGTTACTGTTGATTTTTGTCCTGATGAGTGGCGGTATTACTATGACTGCATTCGAATTCACTGTCAGGTGAGGATTTATTATAAAATATATTTACAGTTGTAATGGAATGAAACAACTGTTAGGACATGAAGATAATGATAAAGTAAAAGTACAGTTAATCTCCTAGAGCCACATGGGTTTATTCCCAGTAAGTCTGGATTGGAGTATTTTATTTTAAGCATTTAAAGTGTTTTCTGTGTAAACATCCCAGAGCTGTGGGTAGAATGTCTTCCTTATTCTGTTATTCTTTACCAGTAGATCAGTCTTTGTGCCACACTGATGTAGCAGTGTGTCTTAGCTGAGCTGGCTTGGAGGAGCTCTAGATAGATGCTGAAAGCACGGAAAGACAGATGGATACTGAAAGCAGGTAGAATATCAGTATCCTGAGGTGCAACACAGTGATTATCTTGAAGATTTTTTTATGCCCACTTACTGGCCAACTACTACAGAAAATTTTTCTTTCCATAACATTTATTTATTGTAAGAAATAAATATTTATCCCCTTTTTTTTTCAGGGAGAAGATACATTAGTCGTTCCTGTGCATGCTTACCCTGCTGTGAATGTTGTAGAATTTCCATCATTTATAAATTTGTCTGATGTACCAGTTGGTCAGAGGTAAGTTAAGGACAGACATTTGTCCACATTTTCTGAGACATGAACAAAATCTGAAAAATCTCATTTTCCTCTATTTGTACAACTTAACATCTTGGAAGCTTTAAGGAAGTCAGCTACCATCTGGACTGCAAAATAATTCCGTATATGAACTGTTTCAGGCACACATTCACAGGGAAGTAAATGCTGCGCAAACTGAACATACACATAGACAGAACTGGGGTTTCAGCTAGTCTAAATTGGTGCTGACTCACTTCATTCATCATATGGTGAAGCAATATGGCTGCTGTTCATAATCTGTAGACTCCCCAAGTGCTATGTCTTTTTAGCATTACTAAGTCCTAAGTGAATGGATCTTCTTTCAAGATGAAGGGTTCTGGAAATGAAGGTATAAGCTGGTAATGGTAGGTGTAAGTGACAGCAAATAGCTAACCTCAGTCCAGAGATTGATCAGTCATTAGATTTGCTTCTTCTATTTAAAATATTTAAAGTGATCTTCTGATGTGGAGCTCTAAATGGCATAGACTTCGTCTTACTCTGTCTGTAGCATAGATGTAACACTGACTGTTCTCATGAAGTAATTGGTAATAACTGTTAATAGGAACTGGGCAGGGAAAAAGGAGAAGGGAGATCCTGTTGATTAGGGTCTAGTTCTGTAGTATATTGACTATATCAGTTGTAATTATGGTGATTTGTGTTAGTGTGAAGATTTGAGTGAATTCTACAAACTGAAGATCTTAGCAGCTAGATTGTGTCTTAGCCTGTGAGTTGGAAGTAACTCATGGATTTTACTGAAGCACAGAAATATGAATAGGCAAGGCACATACAAGGAAAATGCAAAATTCTGCAGTAAATATGAGCCTAGCATTGTAGAATGAACATTTGTGTCTTTTTGTTTATTTGTTTTTCTAATCCCTCTTAATCTGTTAAACTCGAGTGAATCCGTCAGAAGTGACGTTACAGCTTTCTCACAGGGCTCAACATAAATCCTGACATTCTAGGCATGACGTGATTCTGTTTATTTGCTCCATGTTTAAAACAAGTGCTGAAGTATACAGAATTTTCATACTCTCAGAACATAGAGAAGAGATTAGGCAGAGTACAAAATACAATTGTAAATAATGGGAAAATTTTTCAACACAACAGAGTTGCTCAGAGATGACCCTGAGGGAATTTGGAAGGGTTCCTGAAGAGAAAACTGATGGTTTCAAACCTTAATTTTTACCGGTATTTTTCATCATTAGGCTATTAAAAACTTTCCTAAAAATGAAAGCTCTCTGAGATACTTGGTACTGTACAGAACCCAAAGGACTATGGGCTGAATCCATAGCCCACTGAGGTCAATGGAAAAACTTTTTTTTACTTCCATAAGTGTAGGATAAGACCTATATTCTACCACCGAGCTCTCTCCTTAGGTGCAGAAGGTCCATAAGGCAACAGGCAGCATAATTGTCTTGTTTTTAAGGCACTTTGGTTACAAGCTGCACTACACCTTAAAACAAATTGCCTCCCAGTCTGCTGTTACATCTTCTTCATGAACAGGTCATATTAAGGCAGAGAAAAAAGGACTTTGCTATTATTGTTTATTTCCTTAGGCATTTCAAAATGTGCTTTCCAAAGGAACACTGTGTGTAACATGCATTCTCTGCTAATCAGCAGGACAGGATTTCAGTCAGACAGTTTACAAAAAACAGACATAAGTCTTGGTAAATTGGTCTTGATTTGTAGGATGATGGATGGTGTTACACCAGTGCTTTTGTGTTTCAATTTGATATGTGAAAATAGATGCATACAAAAGCAAGACAGCTTGAAAAGATGTGTGCTAATACCCCTCACACAACTAGCATGAGACATAAAGGGCTTTTATGAAAATCAGGCTACGGCGTCATTATTTCTACAGTGGTTAAATTCCAGTCATTCTGATGTGTTGGAGTTTTCAACTCTGTTGAAGACTGCACAGCCTTTTCTCATCGTCTTCCACAGGAGACCCATGGGAGAAGGCTGATTTCTGGTTCTGTACTTCTTGTTGCTCCAGTTTGGAGTGTTTGTACTTGCTAGACATTGCAGTTTGTAAGAATTTGAGGATACATAAATAACTTCCAAAAACTAAATTTTATAATTTTTTCTGTAATCAGATTCTATATAGGTAGGAGAAAGTAAGTCAAGACGTAAAATACCCAGCATTCAAATCAAGGTTTATCTCTCATTTCCTCACTGAGTGAAAGATCTGAAATATTTTGCTACTTTGGAACAATGTGGAATGACTCTTTCATGGGATAAGTAACCCATCGCTCCGAATACAGATAAATTCAGTGCATGTTGTGTATAATATAATATTCCAGCTTGTAACTGATGATCAACTGTACTCTCATTAATTTCTTTATTCCTTTCTGTCTTTTCAGTAAGGAGTATGTTATCCCGTTGCAGTGCAGCTGTCCAATAGATTTTGAATTCCACATTGATTTTATTCAGCCTCACAGAGCCTTCACTGTCCAGCCAACTTTTGGTAGATTGAACTTATTTAAAATTCTAAATGTTAAAATCCGTATTTATTAAGTGTAGTTACTTGTGACAGTGTATTTAGTGCTGTACAGAAAAAGCCTTTGCCTCTGAGTGTTTCCAGGTAAATGCAGGCTGCTAAATATTAGTCATATGCAGCCTCATGGCAAATAGCCCTCTGTGGCTGGTAGATTTCTTTTGTCAATGTCCAGCTACAGACCTCTGGCAAAATATGGGACACCCCAAACAGTCCATCCAGCCTTTGTCTTCTCTCTTTGCCGGTGTGGCCTTTGGAAAGGAGAAAGGCAGGAAGCCCAGCATTCACCTCTTTATCCCACCTTTCCGCAAGGACTGTCTGCTTCCTGCCCCATTAAAGGAACAGATATCTGTCTTTGTGGAATAGGTATGCATCATGTTACTTGATTGGGGGCACAGAGGAAATAAAAGGTGACCTCTGCTCTATCAAACATATCCCTGTACCTGTTTTTCCCTAGTGGTCTGGAAGAATTTGATAGAATTGTGTCGTTGCTTCAGGAGCTGTTACAGTGATGTGTTACAAAACACACCGCTGCAGGTGTTTCATGGGACGGCAGTGGATATTAGATTCAGTCTAGACCTCTGTGTACGGGTTCTACAAGAGGCAAGGACTTTTGGCTACAGTATGCTCAGCTATTTTCATGCCTAATGCTGGAGAGGGATCTGTCTTGAGGCAGACATAACTATTTGCAGGTCAGTTGCTATCATTGTTACATTTGTCAGGTGCCGGCAGAAGCATGTAAGTGCCCGGGTCTTCTGACAAAAATGTGTAAGTGAATGAGACCTGGCTGCATAATTCACTTAGGCAGTCTTATCAATTCCATGAAAATACATAAAGAGCTAAATAAATAAAAACCTTTATAAATCTGTCACTTAGTGCCATTTGTGACACTGGAATTTAAACTTTGATTACTTATGCACTTCAATAAAAGTTGTTGTTGTTCCTGTATGTACAATGATATGAATTTGCCCTGTCTTGTCAGATGGATTTTTATTCTTCAGAGGTAGTAGTTCGATTCTATCGAATGTTCGATTCTACCAAAACTATGCTGCTGCCTTGTTTTGGGTCATTCTTTCAGGGTAATTTCTTTCTTACTTTGTGCTTAAAGAAGTTTTGATATATTAAGGGAGGAAAGGAACAATATTACAATTGAGTAAAACTAGGGAGAAGTTGTAAAATTCATCAGAAAGTTCTTGAGTTTTTGCACGGTCATAGGCAAAGTGGCTGGAACTAATTCACGCTTTCTAAGTTGGCTTAGTTCTTGGAAGAAAGGGGAACAAAAATATCCCAGAAAAAACATCAACCCAGTAAAAGTTAAGTCAGAAACTTTGGTAGCTAGAAACCCGGAGGTGCAGAAGGCCGTCTGAAAAGCACTAAAAAGTTTCAGCTCCTACTCAAGCCATTGTGTTCTGAGATCAGTAATGATGAAATACTCTAAGAAATTACACGCACACACAAAAAAAACACAACAATGAAACTAACTGGTGTTTAAAACTACAGGATGCAGAAAACCAGGCAATGGTCACTTTACAGAGATGAGAAATTAGTATTTCTGATCAGCTGAATAAACTTCGTGTTGCAGAAATGCTGAGGAGCATCAGGGCCTGTATCCTGGGATTGCACTGAATGTTCAGGGAGATGAAGTGTGGTTAAAGGTTGAGAAAATAATGGAATAGGTAGTAAGGAAATAAGACCAAGTAGGGACAGGTAATGCATCAAATCCAGATGATTCCCCCAACTTGGAAGAGCACAGAGGAGTATGTTTATAATTCTTTGCTCATGAAAGGAGGAAATGCCAGAGACTTACGACTGGCGGATGCAAGTGAAGAATTTCTACATATAAACAGGCAATCATTTTCACAACAGTAGGAAATATTATAGTCTTACTGTCAAATCTCTCTGCTATTGCAAAATATCTTCCACTATCTGGCAATGGATAGTTCCTGAAAGACACTTTGAGACTTGAAATATTTTCCAGGCCTACTGCCATCCGTTCAAACATTAATATTGCTTAAAAAAAAAGTCATCCAGAATCAATTTCAGCATACTTAAGTGGGCTCACGTTAGATGGACTCTTACTGTTTTTCTCCTCTAATCACAGGAATCATTCCAGGCAATGGGAAAGTGGAAGTAACTGTGAAATATTCCCCACTTGAGTATGGAACAGCACAAATGACAATGCAGTTACAGATTTCACAGTTTCACTCAAAACCCTATATATGTGTATTCACAGGAACATCAACACCACATCTGGGTCTAATGTATGTGTGGCTGATTGATCTTTGAGTATTTTTGCCCAGTGCTAAAAAATACCCGTGTAACAGAATTTCATGCCATTTTGCTGTAATCATTTTAAGCATTTTTATCTATGGACACTTAAAATGCACTAATGTAATTTGACTGTTAATACATGTACCTGCTCTCTTACATCATTTGCTCAGAACACCCTTAATCTTTATGAAGTGAAACTGTACCAAAATAAAAATAACAAGAAGTTATATATCCTTAAAGAAGTGTTGAGCATCCTCAGCTTCTATTATGCCTGCTCTGTGTTATTATTGCTGAGGCCTTGCAAGATACAGGGTTTTTTGAGCAATGAGGTCTTTTGGGCTGTACTTAATTTTTTTGAACTCTGAAGATTAGAAAGTTTGGTTCCAGTTGTAATTTGGGAGAGAAATTTCCAGTCTCCTTGTATATCTAAAGGAGATGTGAATGCATGTACTAGACATATGCCATTTACACAGTACTTACAAGAGCAATATCTGTCCTTCCGACACCTAGAAAAGAACATTTTGACAAACAACGAAGTTGTCCAGGGAAAAAAGCTGCATCTGCAGGAAAATCCGTGGTGTGGAGAAGAGACCAATTCAGCCAACCACGATCGAAGCCTATTCAAAAAGAAAAGGTGTGAAGAGATAATAATCACAAGTACTTTTCTGAGCTGAAAATCTTTCTTGTTTCTATTTCTTCCTATTAATTTATATCTCATAGGAAATTGAATACCAGAACCTCAGATTCCCCACAGACTTGTCAAATCCACATGCTGTAGCTACTGTTTTGAATCAGGAACCAGGCAAATTGAGGATTAAGGACTTGAAAGAAGGTAATGTAGTTAAGCAGCATAAACTTGGTCTTAGCATTATTTGCAGGTTTCTGATGAGGAACTCACTTTCAGAATTGCTGAGGTGATGTGATTGTAGTTTCTGTAAGAAATCTCACCATAGCTTTATGTACTAATGAGTTCAGTTATCATAATAGGTGGATTTCCCAATTAAAAATTCAATCTAATCTAGTTTGAGGTGTGATATGGCTTTCTGATATTCCTGCAGCCCTTTGCCAAGGCAGCGAAGGGATAAAAACAAGACAGATGAAGGAAGCCATATTTCAACTAAAAGTCAAACAAAATATTCAGGAAGAGGAAGCAAATCATCTGAAGGGGTAAGTGTTAGTTAACCACATTAACAACACTGGGGTTTTCTTAACTAAGGCCTCTATGAATGATGTATGCAATATCCACTAATGCGTAATGCTGCCATTTCATGTCCTGATAGGTTTGTTTTACAGCTAAGTTACTGTTGTTTTACATTCATTTTTCTTCTGTTCCACCTAAGAGCAGTCTCAGTAGTAATCCATACTTGTACCCATTGAGGTCTTTGATTGTGTTATGGTTGCATTCAGAAAGAAACCTGCTGAAAACCTTGTTCACCTAACCTTGTTCTCATGCATCTCATCTTGTGCCCTTAGGGGAAAAGAAAGCTTTTGTCATGGTTGTCAATAAATCAAGGCTAAAATATATAATGGAGTGAATAGAGTTGCACATGTACATCAAATGGCGTAAAGCAAAACATACAGTCGTGTGTAAGCGCACCCTGATTTCATTTGCAATCCGCTGATCTGCTCTTATGCTGAATGTTATGGACCCCTAGACACCTTAGGAAGAGGAGAATAAGTCTGTTAGCCTTTAAATAAAGTAAACTGTGCATTAAGTAAAGCATTTTTCTTGCCTCCGCTGTAAATACAGGCAAGTTCATAAAGGCGAAGATCCAAACTCTGTGGAATTTAAAAAACAGATTATTGAAAACCGACAGAGGGAAGAAGAGCAATACAAGGTTAGTCTTTGCTGTTTTTTCTATAAATTTAAAATCAAACTTATACTTTCAGATTATGCAGTGCACTAGTGAATCGTATCAAGCTCTCTACGTCTTCAGTTTTTCTTCATGCAAACCTGTAGTAGCTGTGCTTCTTACTGCAGTTATATCTTTATTATGCCCTTGTATCACTGTTTCTGAGATGGTTTTATCTTGGAGGTAGACAGAGAGAAGGATAAGTTATTAATGGAAATGGAACTAGATATTTGCCCAACCTAGCAGATTTGCACCCAGCCACCCCAGCCACATTGTAGTGCAACATTGCAGAGTAACCCTGTCAGCACTGTGGCTGCATCCAACCTTCTGTTTATATTGTGCCTCTCTGAAGAGCTGATGTCCTGAATGGCTCACAGTCAAAGAGCTAAACCCAGTCAGTACTCTCACGCAGAGCCATGGGGAGATAATTCATCAGGTTGTTCTTCTACACCTTCACCCTCCCGCTCTTTGGTTTCTTCCAGTCACCCCAGACTGTGGGTCATCTTCCATGGAGGTGGCAGCAGCAATACTTTGTGGCAAGAAATATTTTTCCCCGTGTGGCACAGCCCTCAGGGACAGGTGGGGCTTGTCCCTCTTATCTTGCCTCCTGGATATCCAAGTAGCTTCTGACATCCCACTGACTTCCAAGGAGCTGTTTATGGGAGTAAAATTATTTATAGATAGGGTAAAGGCTTAATTTATACACTGAATTAGGCACTGTGAATTAATTCAAACATTATATTTAATATAACAAAGTAGGAAGTGAGTAAAAAGAGGATCTAAATTGTGAGATTGTTGTATCACTGAATTAGATGTATGTTAACTTTGTTTAGAAACATTTATTTATTTATCTGTTGGCCATAGGGGCTGTGGAGATCTCTGGCTGGTTTCACAGTTGCCCCCATGACTTTCTGACAGAGGCATATTTTTGCTTATGCTGTCAGTTTGTTCACCTTGAGTGTCATTAGGCCTCACAGAGTATTTATTATCCCTCCATCATTTGCTCAAGTGGCCACTATGTTATACAGCCTGGGAGTGGCTGTCCTTGATACCTTTAACTGGTCTGTCTTCCATTGTACTAACTAAAACCTCAGTCCATGAAAATAATGGGAATTTCACTCTGCAAAATAACCCCAAGGTCTTTTTTAAAGACATAATAGCATCCTGGAAATGAAACAATAAGTAAGTAGGACTAGGATGGAAGAGGCACAATGAAAAGAAGCACTGGTATTCATCCAGCATGCCTGAATACTTTGAGAGGGTGTCAAAGAGGTGAAGTGATATCAGTAGTAAACTGTTTCACACATGAACAGATTAAAGAGCTGGCACCATTGGAAATCATGACAGAGATGTTCACAGAACATGGGAAAGCTGTAGGAAATTTCTGTAGCGCTGTCATCTGGGAAGATCTGTTCGGGTGCTAACTTACGTTGTTGGTTCTGTAACCCCTCTCTGGCTGATTCTGGCTATGCAAAGCGAACAGTGTTTCATTAGGGCAGGAATCCAATTGAAACTCAGATGCAAAAAGACATTATTTTACTTTGTTTGACTTGCTCAAGGGTTGCAATAATCACTCCCTAGAAGGGAATGAAGTCTGTGTTTTTTCAAGCACCTCCAGAATGTTACATTGTAATTGAGTTACACTAATTGTAAGGGAGAAAAGAATTTACTGGATGCTTTGTACTAATGTGATTGTTCTTCCTGGTGACAAATTAGATCCAAAGAGGAGATCCAATCATAGAACAGGAGTTTCAAAGGAACAAAGTAGAAGTTTCTCTCAGACGTGTTATCCGGCCTGTTGACCAGGTTTGTTTATATCTTATTATCACCTGCTATATGTTGTTATCACCTAGTAAGCTAACAAAGATATATTTGGCACTAAATACTTTTCCTCCTAATATTCCCACTTCTGTGTCAGTGTCTTATTTCCCATTTTACTTTTAGTACAGTAGGGCAAGCACTGTGCTACATGCACAACTCATCTGTTGATTTAATATGACAGACAAGTGGAAATCTGCCGGCCTAACCTGAGATTCACATTGCTTGTTTGTGAAGATTCTCTCAGGAGTAGCTTTGTCATGCCTGAACATAAGGTTAAGCATATCACAAGATTTGCAACCTTTACCTGCAGGTCAGTTTGACAGGAACCTTTTTGGTACTTAGATTTTTTTGTCCTTCTCTGTGGTGTGAGGTACTTCCTAAGATACGTTTCCTAGGATTATTGGGAGCTTTGTTTGATAGATACCCTGCTACTGAAGGAACTTTGAATGTTAGCAACACAAAGGATCCTTGCTGCCTTCTTCTTGAGGAACATAATAGCTGTGGGACTTGGTCTTTTACTATACTCTTACGCCTGTTGCAAAGTGCTGAAAATTGTTTGGTGAGGCGTGGCATGGGATTGTGTGGAGTTGGTGTTCTGAGGATCTTCCTAATCTACATGTCGGTTGAGCGGCTGCCCTCCTGTTGAGAGGTACTGTACTCTGGGGCCGCTGGAGTCTCTTCTAGTGCCACATTCTTCTGTCACATCAATTTAAAACTGGAGAGGAGATTAATGCATCGAGAAAGAGATTTACATGTGTTCAAAGAGCATTCCGACAATTTAAGGCATTAAATATAGAGACATCACCTTTGTCTCAAGAGCCAGAGATCACTAGATGTGGGGAGGTTATTCTGGGGAATTATCACCCTAAATTTACCCTGGTCTTTCACTTTTCTGCGGGTATGTTCTATCAGCCATTATTGGAGACAGGATACTGGTTTTGCTGGGTTTGAGTCCTTACAGCTATTCCAACTTCATGTCTGTGTAAGATGAAGTGTGTACTCAGTAGAGACCTAGTCCATTCTCTACAATGTCTACTACCATGTATAACACTTAAGTCATAGTAATGTGGTTGTCATTTATGTGTGGATGCAGACCATGCTACGTTAGCTGTGCATTCGCCATACTGCATCTGTAAATATTTGGTGATTATCTCCCATTAAGCTCTGCAGTGAAGGCTTCTGGTTAAATGCCAATGCTGCGAACGTTTTCACTTGACTTAATTTCCGTGTTTGGAAATAACGTATGGATTCAGGCCAAGGAATGGCTTGGGCTGGAGGAAATTCCTCCCTTGTCTAGTTGTAAAAGGGGTATCCTTTTCCTTTTCTTTTTCTTTTTTTCAAAAATACCATGCAGCATCCAAGTGTCCATCCCACATTTGACTTGCTCCGTAATGACCCTTGGGACA
This sequence comes from Fulmarus glacialis, assembly GCF_000690835.1. Classification (NCBI taxonomy): domain Eukaryota; kingdom Metazoa; phylum Chordata; class Aves; order Procellariiformes; family Procellariidae; genus Fulmarus; species Fulmarus glacialis. The sequence continues at coordinate 33,187 of NW_009196684.1, read as the reverse complement.
ACAGAAACAGGATGTTGAGGAAATTCCAACAAGCAGCATATAAGGTAATGGGAACAATCAGAATGCAGTGTGATGGCATGACACCTTAGAAATACCACAAAAGAACATGCAAACTAGCACGTAAGGAGTCTTCACAGCTAGCCAGGGATTTGATAGTTTGATAAATAGATCCCTACTTCACCAGGAAGTAAGGATCTGGAGTAAGTTTTGTATTCAGCTGGTGCTTCTGCTGCTGCTTGGTATTGCAATCAATACTAAACAAATGCAGATGAATTTAGATTTTTTTAAAAAAATACTTTTGTACAAAAAAGAGAAGATTTCAAAATGCATATAGAATACTGTGCCCAGTTTTGGGCCCCTAGTACAAGGAGGACATCGATAAGCTGGAATGAGTTCATTGTAGGGCCACCAAGATGATCGGGGCCTGGAGCAGTTACTCTGTGAGGAGACTCTGTGAGGAGACACTTACTCAGCCTGGAGGGGGAAAGGGGGGGGAGAGAGCAGCACCTTCCAACACTTCTGAGGAGGTTATTGATGATGGAGCCAGATCTTTGCAATGGTGCATGGTGGGAACATGGGAAACAATGGGCATAAATTCAAATAAGGGAGGTATAGACTGTGTATAAGAAAAGCCTTTTTCACCATGAGGACAGTCAATCATTGGAGCAGGTTTCCCAGAGAGGTTGTACAGTGTACATCCTTGGATGTTTTCAAGACCAGACTGGATAAAGCCCTGAGCAACCTGGTCTGATCTCATCGCTGACCTTGCTTGGAGAAGGAGGTTGGACTAGGACCTCCTAAGATCCCTTCCAACCTGGAAGCTAAAGACTAAATCAATAAAATCACTTACCTCATTGGGTTTAAAGATTATCTTGCATCTCAACTGCTCATTTCCCAGTAAATCTAAATGCAGCAAGCAATATGGAAATTTCCTGTTCTCGAAGTATCCAGTTTAGATATTGTTCTGCAACCTATTCACAATATTAGGCTCGATACAGAGGTCCTGAAATGACACGCTCTTTCCTGTATTGCACAAATAAGGAGGTGGCTAAATGGCCCCTTCTGGTATGAAAACCTAGGACTCTTCATTGTTACCCTGTGATACATGGCACTAGGTGAATTGCACAGTATAGGTTACTATTTATTCTCCTCATTCACAGAGCCACAGGTATTCATATGGCCCTGATCAACTGAGTGTTTACCCATCGTTAAATCTGTATATGCCAATAAACACAGCTGAAAGATTAGGACCTAGCCAAAAAAAGTCTAATTAACCTGTAAGACTAAATGAAGGTTTGAACTGGTTTTGTTGTGTAACGTCAGTGTAGGGTTGAGATCCATCCTACATCTCTCCTTCCTCATTTTCTCCCTCCTGAACAGAAAACTATAGTAAAAATTCTGAAATAGAAATGTCTGAGTGAGCTCTGTAGAATAAATACAGTTGTAATGTACATATATTTCTATGGCTGTAAGTCTTAGAGTGCTTGGCTTAATATTAAACTTTAAAATCATTCTCTCAGATTGTGATTCAGATTCGGCTAAATCATTTACTGCTTCTGTTCCGTGGGCTAACCAGAGAAGCCAGAGGTTTGGAGGAAGGCTCTGTGTCTGGTAAGGAGTGGAAGAACAAGTTGATATTTTGGCCATGAATTATGATAATTCAGGTTGTACTGCAATGTGTCAGGTGCGTTACATATATTCTGACATGTAAACATAAAGACAGAGTCCCTACAAAGGAGTCTTCAATCAAAAAAGAGAAGTATAACAAGGTAGAAATGGCTGTAGTCAAAATATGTCTATTTTTCATGCACATTATTTACCAGATTTAAAAAATGTGATTAACTCTTCTTAGGAGCCTTGCAGCTTATCTACTTGATAATGGGGCAGAAGTTGTGAATGCTGCATTACTGGAAGTGTTCAAGGTCAGGCTGGGTGGGGCTTTGAGCAACCTGATCTAGTGATAGATGTCCCTACCCCTGGCAGGAGGGTTGGACTAGATAATCTTTAAAGATCCCTTCCAACCCAAACCATTCTATGATTCTACTTATAGGCCTGAGGAACAAGGAAAGGGCAGATGGGACTATATGAGAAACACAGGTAGGTAAACAGATCAGGTGGAGCCCAAGATGTTTGAGACATAGGAGAAGAGGAGCTTATTGCATGGGGGATGGAAGAGGGAAAGACACCTGAATGTGATGAAGGCAAGATATCTGAACTCAGTAAAACGAGATGGTAGGAACCATGAGATACATGGCTAGGTGTCCAGTATTGGGTTAAGTTTTCCTCCTTATCATTTTCTCACACAAGTGCTTTCAAGCAGCCACTTTTCTTTACAGTGAAATGAAAGTGCTGGCCTGGAAAGTCACTTGTTCTTTAACAGTCATAGACAGAAACTGGCCTTGGATGGGAGTCACAGTTGGGTATACTGGGGACAAAAGAGAATTTGTGTCTCATTTCCCACTCCCTCACACACACGCAGTTTGACAACTACTGAAACACCTTTCCATATCAGGCCTTTTCTTGCTTCTGCAAGTAGGCACTTTTAATTCCCATTATGCAGGAGTTGCAGGGATGCTTCAGGTAGAAGGTATAATGGCAGTTAGTGTAAGAGAGGCCTTCTGACTTGTCTCTGCCTTGCTGAGCAGAATGAGAGAGAGGACCATGCTGGAATGAGGGGGCTGTAAAGTCCTCTTAGAAAAGGGCAAATTAGATCTGTCTCCTAGTCAAGGTATTGTGCCTGCTGTCTTGTAGATGTGGCATTTAAAGCCTTTAGGAAATACTACTTTAATTTTTATATTAAAATGACTAGACACATCTTGTCTTAGGAAGATGTTAAATATATTTTGTGGCTTGATTCTATTTTTGAAACAGTGTATTAAGATATGTTACAAAATCTTAATATTTGCTTTCCATTCATGACAGAAGGCAGGAGTTTCAGCAAACCAGAGAAAAGTGAAGAATGTAAGGGCATTTCTTCCAGAATATCTGAAGATCGTATATTGCCTTTTGAATTCCCTTTTTACAGTTCCCATGAATTGCACCATGATTTGGTAGGTATAGTAACTAAAATGGTGACTCAAGATTTTGCTGAAGACATTGGCCCCAGGCCCGGTACTGCCTTTATTAAAATTTCACGTGACTGGTGTTTTGGGGTTCCCACAAATTAATTCAGGACTTCAGATTTACTAAGGGTGCTGCTGAAAACAATAAAAAAATCTTTGCATTCTCTTAACGGCATTCTAAAATTCCGAGTAATACATTAATGATCAGAGTTAGTTAACATCCTTGATTTTGCAGAAGAAAAGAAATTAAAAATAACTGAAATGCCAAAGTCCAAGAAAGGACAGGAGAAATATCAAACAAAATGTTTGCATAATTATTTCCATATGTTTTCAAGTAGCTGTGCTGATGGATTGTTGCCAATGCAAAACAAAATGCCCACCATATTACTGGATTTTAAATGTTGTATTCTTTCAGGCACCTGATGCTCTTGGCCTAGTTCCTATTGAATCTGTAGATGTGAAAGTCAGACACATTCTTCCTTTTTATGACTTGAAGGTGAGTCAGTGCAGCTCCCTCAGCTGTATCATGTTTCTGTCTTTCACCAGTCAGGTTAGATATGTTTTCTGCCTGATTCAGTGACTCCAGTGTGCAGCCCAGTTGAAATGTTACCTTAATATGGCTGTGTGATTAGCATGCTTTTATTAAAAACAAATCTCACCTGTTTCCATAAGGAACAAGCTTATAGTCAGCAATAGTCCCCTCTCTCCAGACAGAGTCTGAAATCACCTCAGCTGAAATTATTATACCTCAAACAACAAAATCTTTCTGTGAATGAGGATACTGCAAGCCCTGCACACCACACAGTTTTTCCTTTGATTTTAGAGTTTTATAAAAGTGACATTAGAAAAGTGTCCTTCCTTTTAGAAAGTAATGGAAGTCTTCTGTTTATTTGGCATCCAGTTCTGCATGCTTAGTTTCTTCATTCCTGCACAGGAAATGCAAACATCTCATTCTTGAAATATACAATGTTTTTTCAACTTTATGAGTACAGAAACATTTTTTTCTCCTGACTTCTAAACCCTTTTCTTTCCAATTTTTGAATAGCAAAAGATCAAATTCTGCACCCCATCGAAGTAAAAATATTTCTTTGGGTTCAAATCAATGCAGATTTTGGCTCAATGTCCACTTGCTTTTTTTTCAGGTGGTGTAACAAGTCTAGAAGCTTTCTTGTAGTGTCTTTTCCCCTTACTACACATTGGTTCATCTATCAGTGTTACATATATTACTTAACACAGCTTTTCTCCACCCCATTAAGTTCAGTATATTTGATCAAGAAACTGTTAAATCCATGATCTTTCATAGAAAAGCAACAATGGAAATATTCCTTTACACACTCATTCAGCTTGTCCTGGTGAAGTGTGGCTTCTCAAAGTTTTGGTCATATACCATGTTCTAGAATAGTGATCCGAGTATCTTTTACCACAGAGATATGATGTGTCCGTGATAAAGCTAGAATGTTCCATTCCATTTATGAGTTAATCAAAAATTATTATTGTCATCTGCTGCAGCACACCTTTTTTCTTTGTACTTAGGTTCCTCAGCATTTCAGTATTATGAAGTATCAGCCATTTTGTACACACCATGCAGCCACAAGCTACAAACCTCGAAAACTTTCCCGACCACTGAGGCAGGGAGCCCAGGTAACAAGTTATCGCAAATACAAACTTTGCTGAAGTCAATCCCAACTCTACATTTCTACAATTATTTGATTAATTTTGTCTCAACATTTTATACCAAATGGCTTACTACACTCTGAAAACCTTTGATGTCTGTGTTTTTTAAGGATGAGTTGGTTCAAGTAGTTGCTTCTCCTGAGGGGCAGCTTAACCTGGTCTCCCAGAGAATGGATTTTCACAAACCATCCCCAGAAGAAGTAGCAGAAAGGGATATCAGCCTCTTAAAACTGGTTCCTCCCCAAGGTTTAGTCTACCCTGCAGAGAGCAACCCACTTCGCATTTTTGTAAGTAGAAGCTGACTTCCACAAAGAACCTAAGAAAGGAGGGGGAAAGGTATTTGTTTCTTCAGAAGCCTGATGTGGAATTGGTGGGCAATTCTCTTACTCAGATTGGTATATAAAACTATCCAGAGTGAGAGTAATCCTTCAAGGTGCAAGCCCTGGTAGGTAGGACTCACAGAGCTTATCCCACTGAGAGAGGCACCATTTCATTTTAAGGTGAAATTTGACCAGTTGAGGGGAAGGATGGTAAAGCAAAGTTGCCAGCGATGGCAGAGAACTGGAGACCCTTCCAGTCTCACACTCCAAAAATGGTCACTGATTCCAGGATTCCCTGGAACACCATGGGGCCCCTCCCTTCTTCTCCATTTGTTTCCCCATTTGGATGTTAGAAGAAAAGCTATGATCTTGGCATCTCAGTCCTATAACCTCATGCTCTTGCTCAGGTAGGTAGGACAGGTGCAATCTCTTCCTTCTGTTCAGCTAGGGGACTGCAGTTCTGTCTGATCCTTAGGTAAACTGAGAAAAGTAAGTCAAACTCTTTGCTCACATTGTGTCCTGCTGCCTTAGAGTTTCCAATAGTTCTCATAGCATCCCAAAACTACATTTCCAAATTATTAGGCACAGAGATTCAAAAAGTCACAACCATGTGTGTGGAAGGATTTTCTGTTGCTTAATTATTATGTAGATTGTGCTACTTGGCACCAACTACAGAAGGTATTTCTCACACAGTGCAGCACAGCCTGGAGGTCTCCGAGGTGTCTCTGAGCAGGCAGAGACAGCTGTATAGCTCAGTGAAGTGCTGTGCATGGGTACAGGCACCATCTCCAAGCCAGCATGGCACTGTGCCTGACTTGGGTGGCTCTGTCTTTCAGCATTACTTAGCTGCAATGGCCCAGAGCCCAGTGTGCTAGTCTGGTGGTCTTGGCATAACATATATGGTATAGATTTGTCCTCACTGCATGTGGCCAGGACTCCAGTGGACTTGCTGATGAGATCCTCTGTGTATCTCTTTCATCCCTCTGTCATGTCAACGTAAGAGCCAGGCACAGCCTGATCCCACACTACCCAGCATTAGACTTTATTGAGAAACAGATGCTAGTGCAGTGAAATAGATGGCAAAATGCTCACTAGCTTCCACCACAGTGAGGCCAGTTGCCATTCTTGGATTCTGAACTGTTCAGAGAATCAGCAATGGATTTTGGAGTAATCAGGCAATAGTTTTTTCTTCCAAATTTGGAAACAACACCTAAATTGCTGTATTCTAGACAGCAGAGAGCATGGATAAACCAGGCAGATTATGGGTCTGTGACGAGGGGAAGACACAGGAAATGAAGGGTCACACCAAACAGAACAGTCACAATGAGACAAAGGCATGAATCTGGGAACACTACATTAATTGTAAGAACTGAATTTTCATCAGTTTAGTTCTTTATGGTGCTCAGAATGATTTTTTTAAAATAATCTCTTCTTTGTTTTTAGAACCCCACTCCAGGATTAGTTCCAGTTTTACCTCCTTTGGCCTATTCTGAAACAGATATTGAATATCATCTGTGTCCTCATCCAAAATATACCTTTACCAAGGAATGCCCCAAAGGATCCAGTATTCCAGTCACACAAAAGAAATTTCTGCATCACAAGGTATGGCTTTTTGGGTTTATTGTATGAGTACCTGGCTTGAGTATGTTCTTGCTGAGAATTTGCTCCAAGAAATCAAAAGGGAAGATGAAGAGTCATCCTAGATAGAAGACATAAATGTCTTATGTTCAAACATAAATTATGCGTGCACCTGAAGAGTCAGTACATGGGTAGAATAACTTGCTCTTGTTAGGCTTTATCTGTGTCTCTTATTTATCCCTGAGTATTTTTCTGCTCTTTCCTTCTTTTCACTGTCTATTGTATTTTCATGACCCTGCAGTGGAGGAAGCATCTTTTAAATGTGGAGAACTGCAGCTCCCTGGATTCAGTTCTCAGCCAGCAAGTCAGATGTTCTGTCCTGCAAGCCTCTGTCCCCACTGCGTTATGTGTTAGAGGTCTGATTGCTGTAGCACTTGTCATTTCAGGAAGTGATTTTTGGAGTAATGGAATGGAGAAGATTCTTGCCAGTGGTGTATTCCACTTTTTCTAACACTCCCACATTGACAAATACAACACCTAGGTAAGAAAGAATTTGAATATACAGTGCCTCTACCCTGCACCAGTTTCTGCTGTCTGTAACTACAGTAACTAGTCCCACAGATAAAAGTGGGCCTATGGGTGGAATTAATTGCTGCTCAGAAATCCAAAACCAATGGGGAGAACCCCTACTGACCTCCTTGAAGGGTGGGTTAAGAACAATATTATTAGAAGAAATACCTAGCCTCGGAAGGAGAGTTCCAGTCTGGACTTTCAATAACATCTCTCCTGAATGCTTTTTGGTTCAGTGCCAGAAGACCCCGGGAGTACAAACTCTGTCCGTCCTGCAGAAGTATGAACGGTAAAAACTTTAACTGGCACCTGCACCCAGTGATAGCCAACATCTCTCAGGCTCACGTTCCCTCATATCACAGCAGTTTCTGGTGTACTCAGATTTTCCAGGAAAATTTAAAAGTACATGATCTTCATTGTAACTACAACTACTGTGAAGCTTCTAAATATAAGCATTGAGTGCAGTTACTGTCTGTCCATCTTAAACTAATACCATTTCCATCACAGGGATCCTTACAGTTTAGATATGCTTCCAAGAGATGTACCACCAATGCTGTATGACTTACCTGAGAGAGACAAGGAGAACATAATTGACCAGTAAGTTCCTCCTCTATTTTGTATTCAGTGTGATTGATTATGTCTTAACCACTTGTATGGAAGCGTCCTGAGATCCTCAAAGGCAAAACCACAAAGTCCCTCTTGCATAAAACATACCCTTTTTTTTGTTGGCTAAAAAAATACTTTTAAAAGGATAAACCCCTATTGTTCCTCATCTTACTAATTTTTAGTGAGACAGATGAAACTGAGTTCAAAATGATTCTTACTCCAGAGATGGTGAGAGCTGAATTTCCACAAATTGGGCAGGCACTCTCAGAAGAAGGCAAAGAGAAATCAGCAAAAGAGGAAAGGTAGGTATAGTTTGAAATTAGGGGAGAGGAATGGGAAGGAATCTGAAGACAAGCGTCCCTTTCAGAATTATGTAGAAAGTCATATTGAGATGCTCTAGGGGCTCCATCACAAGTGGGGTGCAGATCTGGTACTTAGAGCAAATTTGCTCTCAAATGCGGTCTCTGGATTGGACTTCAGAAAGCAGCTGTGAATGTGACACACTGGCCTGGATGTCTCTGACTTCAGTTTTATCAATATGATCTAACCCACGAGACAGTTTTCTTGCCTTCGCAGAGATATTCAATGTTCTTGGACCAATGGCGTTTCCTTTTCAGTGACCCTTTTGGTTAGGTATTTATTAATGCTGGCCCAGGAATGAGCCCTTAGAATTTCCCCCTGGCATGGTGCTTTTTTCTTAGACTTTTCCTAGGAGAGGGTCACATTTGCTCTGCTGTCTGAGTTTCACACTTCACCAACACACGTTTTAGACATACAGCACAGCATGTAAAGTAACTTGCATTCATAAACACAGAATTACCTGCTCCCTAAAGTGTTGTAAACTGGCCACTGTAAGGGCCAAATGCTGCCTTTTACCTCCAGTGTTGTCAGGCCAATGTCATGAGTTTGCAGCTCAGCAGAGAAATCTTGAGGGGGAACCTGAGGACAAGGAAAGCTCTGAGGGACAAATGGGTCTTTGATGGGGTTGATGATTACCACCATGGTTTCAGAGCAGCATTTCAGAACTGCCCAGCAGTTCTGTGGGGCTGGAAGCAGAAGGGAATGCACTGTGTGAAACCTGGGGGTATGTGATGTTGCAGGAACGATGCAAGGAAGTGTATGAGCTGGTAAGTGGGACACTGGAGGCAGCAGGCTTGAGCAGCAGGCAGTATGGATAGGATAAGTGATTGCAGAGCAACACAGGAGAAAGTGCTGAGTTCTAACCCTGTGTTTTCACAGATACCTTGTGTGAATTGGAGCAAGTGAATTAATCTTTCTGTCCGACAGTTGCCTCCTCTTAAAAGTGGTCATGATGTGGCTTAGCTGTCAGGATGTGCATAATAGCCTGAAACTTTCAAAGCCATCAAGAGATTTGAATGTCTCATTTTCTTTAATTTCAGAGGGAAATTATTTGATTGACATTCAAATCCTGTGCAACTGTCAACCATTAAACTTTAAAACAGTGCTGTGTATTATGAGCTCTCTGACAAAACATTGCTGTATTGTGATTACTACAGCATTGATTGAAAATAATTTGCTGTAAAAATGCAGGTGTGCCTGACTCAGTGCCCCTTTTTGCATTTTATGACACTCTGCTTGTCAGAACATGGGGATTTGGGATAGCTCGTGTAACTAAAGAGTGACCTTTTTCTCCACAGTGATACAGTGTTGGATGGTGCTTTTCCTGGGTAAGTAATTTCATAACCATAAGGTTCTTTCTTTTTGAAGTTTTAGATGTTTTCTTTAAAAATGAAAATACTTTTCTGTATTAAATACCTCTGGGTATTGATATTTACTTGTTGAAAGCTTCCCTATTTGTTTGGCTTTGTAAAGAGAGAAACAAAAATTTGTTACCAAACAATGCAGTCCCAATCCTTTCTTTTGTCACTGGAAGTTTCTTCGTTGTTATCAGTGGGTGATGTTTCACTAGATGACAGAGCACACGTTGCTCCTTTACAGCAGTTTCATCATTTTATCCTTAAAGCAAATCTTTGTTCTTGTTCTGGCCATTACAGTATATGCTCCTTCACAGATAAAATGTAAAACTGTCTAGGATGTGTTTACCTATCAGATGGTTAGCTTTCCTAACTGGCCAAGCCAAGAGTGAGTGTTCTTTTCACAGTTTCACTCCTTTTCCAGTTCTGCATAAGTAATGGAATACCCTCTGTGTTCATTATAAAAAAGAGAGAAATTATGTGTGAGCGTCTCTTCCTTTGTCAGCATTCCTAAGTAGATCCCCTGGCTATTATAAATAAACTTCTTTTTAAACTTCTTGCAGAGACCCGCACAACCATCCAGATGGACATTTTCAACCCCAAAACAATGAGCTCAGAGAGAAGGTTCAAAAACATGTGGAGAAAATGAAGCTGAAAGCACTTAATAAAACCCTTATTCTGGGATAAGAGTAGTTTTACGAAGTCCATGGTTTGGCTCTGCTTATGCTGTTAATGCATGAGGCCTCCTATGTCCCAGCAACATGTACTTATGTTCAGTGAGGTCAGCAACTTCTTATGCAAAGAGAAGAGAACCACCAGTAATGCCACCTCTGTCAAGGACTCTCACTGTGACCATTACCCCGAACACAGTTAATTATTCCAATGAGAATTCTCAGCCATGTACCTGCTCATTTTGTCCTGGTATGAAGGACCAGAAAACCACGGTACCACCATGTAAATAGTTTGGTAATTAATTTACAGCCCACTGCTTTCAAATAAAGTGTGAAAAGTCCTCATGACCAAATTCTTCTGATTTTGTTTTTTTAGTTATGACCTGTCCTTGAATTTTTGCAGGTAAGTCACTAAGTCTCAGGCTTGACTGTAAATCATACACTTGAGATTTTTAATGAAAGGGAAGACTTGAACACAGTTACTGTCCACAAAGATAATGTCCAAGAAGATTTCATTAGCTGTTCAGGGGTTTAATTCAATGCATAGCTCTCTTGGCAAAAGGGTGCATGGATCGGGGCGATGAACTCCAGAGCCTTGTGAGAGACCTGTAGTGCTCGGGGTGTATTCCCTAGGAAGGGAGATTTCTCAGCATATCACCTTTCAGCTGAGATGTCTCCTACTTTCTTGTGGGCAAGATGTCTCCTACTTGTCTTTGTCTGGACATCAGACAAAATTGGTTTTATCCATAGTGAGTTGATGGCTCATTTTCAACACAGGCTGTTTGTGCTGAAAAGCACATATCTTCTATACTAAAAGGCATGGAAAATGCAGCAATACATACTACGTTCCTAGGATCTATACTTCTTTCCAGACATACTTAAAACCCCTAAGAAAAGAACTTTATTCCAGAAAGAGGAGATCAGTGTAGACAAACTGTAAAAGGGAGATAGAAAATGGGAATGTAGGGTGAAAATAAAGCTGCAGAATAGCCTGTATTATATTAGCTACATACTATCTTTGCTCACTTCAAAGAAATAAAAAGCTGTTCAGTTTCTGCTGACTGTCTAATTGGCAAGGGATTGTTCAGAATGCAGGTCTGGATATCTGCAAAGTTTCTCAGACTACAAACAACTACTGAAATATGTACACACTTCTTTTTTCTTCTGTAAGTCCTGAGGAAAGCAGTTGATCTTTTAAGAGGCACACCAAGACTTGAGCATGTTTCTTAACATGACCATGACAAAAACGTTCTCACAGTTTACAGTGAAAGCATTCACAGTTCATAATTCACAGTTTAGGTTAAATCAAGCACAGATAATTCTTAGGAACTATTATCCATCAGCTAAATTTCAATGTCTAGTAAAGATGGAGTAAGTGTTCAGAAACAATGGTGATTAACCAGAGTTGATCTCTTTTTTTTACAGCAGTATCCTCTTTCCTCCCTTCTCCTCCAAAGTTTCCTGGTCATCCCAATGGAAATTAGTCATGATTCTCCATTCTCCAGTGGTAGACGCCAGCCTGCAAAGAAATGAACTTCCTTTCTATTTAAGTGATCTTCCTTTCTGTGTTTTAAGGCTTTTATGGGCCAGGTTTCAGTGTGCAGAGAAGGTAAGAAAAAGCTGTTACCTTGACCTAAATTGTTCCTAAAATACAAAGGGACTCTTTTAACAGCTAGTAATCCACAGACCTCTGTGCGTTATATCCCTCCAGGATACCTCATATTATGAGATTGACTCTTCTCAAGGTGATAAGCTATCAGAGGCAATCCAGCTGTGTCTAAGAACATGAAATTTGGCTAAGTAATTAGAAGTCTTAGATTGTCATATATGAGGCCACTTAAGTATTCTCCTGATAGACTACAGAACACTTTCAGAAATGGGATATAAACTATAAGAATTATAACTTGCAGTTGGTGGTTATTCACAGTTCTATACCTGTTCAGTGTTTCATGAAAAGGACTGAGGTATTACAGAAAATAAATTGGAAGAAAAAGGAATGATGTAATGGAAATTTTGCTTTTGGTGTAACATTACCCAGTGCACTGGAATATTTCTAACAGTTGTTTTTATCTGGATTATCATTTATAATGTACTGAACCAGAGCATAAGTTTTGGAGTGCCTTTTTATGTATAAAAGACATGTATAGTTGTCTCTGACAGACTGCTAATGCCTGTTAATAAACACTCAGATGGTTTATAGGGTCTTTTTTAAGGATCAGCCAGCAGGATTCAATAGCAGTTGTGTGAAATGTCAACATTCAACATCAGTGCTATTTAAAACAGCATTAGTGCAAACTTCAGCCTTAAGGCTATGTTTTTAGAAACTGTGGAAAACAGTTTATTAAGGTAGCTTTTAATCTGCTTTCTTATGCCTCTACTAAAGATGCAAATCACACTCTTTTGAAGGAAATGTAGCATTCAATTCTAGATTAATTCCATGAATGTGCAGATTGAGTTTACATACAGATTGCAAACTAAGATCAATTAATATGTATTATATAGTCATATTTCCATACATTCTAATGTTAATTTGTGGATTGCCTTATTTGGGGAATCAAAGCACTGCATTCTTACTGATTTAAGTGGGAAAGTAAGAATGTATGATGTACATGTACAATGTAAATTCATACGCAGAATGTGACAAGTTTATTTCCATTCACTGCTAATAAAATTGCTGCTGCTTCCCTTGTTTTGAAAGGATGATGCTAAATGACGATGCAACAGTTTTACCAATTAAGATATATCCATCTTGCCTGAAAAAGCCTGTCCTATTAGCAAGGTTAATAAACATAGACTCACACTTTAGCTTTTCTCCCTTTTATTACATAAGAAATGAGCATTAACCTCTAAATCAAATAAAAGGTGCATTTTAAAAATGAAAAAATGTTAATGTTTTTATATGGAAATGATCCATGAGCTTAAGTGCTCAATAACTGGGTTATTAATCTCACTTACTGTTCCACGATGAGAGAAAACCCATCAAGGTCTTTAAAATGTAAATTAATCTTATGTTATAAGAAGGCTGGGAGAAAAACAGCAGTGTGTGTCTGATGTAAAGAAGTGGGCGAAATTATATTTTCAGCTCATAAGAATAGTTTCATGAACCCCAAACTAAAGAAACCTTGTTACCTTTAGATTTGTAACACAAGGTTCAGTTATTCCAAGCTCCAGTTGAAGTTTTTCTTGTGCTCTGGGCATTTATTTGATCTCTCTCCTGCACAGGTTTTCTTGTGTCTAGTAAGAGCTATGCTCACACTGCATCCTTTGCCTTATGGAACCACTGAGGGCTTCTCTCCAGCTGTTTAAACGTGGAGGATTTTAACTCATGCTGAAACCTCTCCAGCTCCTTCAGTTTGGTTGGAAATAACCAGCAAGTTTAGAATTTATCAGGTATACACAAACAGTGTCATTTCCTTAGAAAGCTGGATAAGGGCCGAGAATAAGGACTTCTCTGTGTACTAGTGTGGGTAAATTTGTTTGTAAATGTAATTGTGAAGTGCTGCTCTGAAATCAGTAAGTGCATAATTCATACAGTTCCTGGAGAAACACCAAACAGGTGATGTGCTGAGGGTTTCTATGACCTCTGAAAACCAGAGCTGTCACTGATGTACCTCCTCTGTTTTCTGCTTCTCCTGCTGTCAGCCTGCGCACTGAGTGCCCACACTGGTTGCTTGGAATGAGTCCTCTTCTTCAAGCAGTTGTGGCTAGTAGTATACAGTGATAAGACAGCCTTCTCAAAATCTTTGTTTTTTTTTTTCCAAAATGTAAAAAGCCTTCAGAGAGGACTTTTAAAGCAGTGAGCAATGTTTACAGCTGTTTGGTCTGGTGGCACAAGAATTGGCTCTTCTAGCCTGAGCAACCTCTTCAACCTCCTCCAGCTTTGCCTGCTGCCAAAGGGCGGTCAGTGGTAGCTGCTTTGGTGTAGGGCCCTGGAGAGCCATTGGGAATACAGTGCTACAGTCACATACAATTCTTCTCTGGGCCTTGTGGTGTGGGGTATTGTCTGTAGCAGCGTCTCAGCGTGTGTTCAGAAGAGGCCTCCTGCCATTCCCAGAAATTAGTCCCATTCATACCACTCCCACAGACTGAAGGACTTGGTCAAAACTGTCTTGTGATTCTTCATTTTTATGGACATCTCAAGTAACGTGTCATTTCTACAAAGGCGGAATTCATCAGAAGTCTCCCATAAATACCGCTGTACTGAGCCATCCTCTCATTGGCTATGTCCCTCCGTGTCCTCTAAGAAAGTTGAATTCATCAAAACTAAAACCAGTGCAATATCATGGCAATAACTTCAACCACAAAAAAGATCCATAAATCACATGATTTGGCCAAAAAAGCCAGACACATCTGATAGGGCTATCTTGTGCCACTTAACACCTGCAGAAGCTAATTGGTTGTGAGGACTTCCCAGATTATGTCTGTAGGACCACAGCAGGGACTTGAAAATTAAATCAAGCAGCTCCTGAAAAACTCCAGGTGATTTCAGAACACCTGCAGGAAGTATTTTTCCAAAGCTCTGGTACATCAAAAAAACATCTTCTGATGGGCTGCTCAGTTGTGCCAGGCACTGTTTAGTTCCAGCACATTCATGTTTTACTGTCCAAAGGTTAAGCTGCATTTAAGTGGGTGAGGGCTCTCCAGGGTGAAGTGCAATAGCACGTCCCTCTGTCTTTGAAGAAATAAAATTGCCAGGACCCAATCCTACTGTTAGTTGAGCACATTTTTAAATGCTTACATTTTTTTTTCTGCTGTTAGAAGGCCTTTCTAACTACTTCAGTCAGGTTCTATGAGTTTTTAATTGCACAAGGGACTGAGTTAACAGTGCATTATTTTTAATCAGTTTATGTTATCTGGCTTCAGAATTCTGAACCAAATTATACCTCCATCACCAACTAATTACTGGTTTATAATCATTTCACAGTGTGGAGTCTCCAGTAATCCAATATGCATTGCCTACAAATCAACAATGCATTTTGTCACCTCAGGGATATTGGTTGTATGTGTTGTTGGCTGAGTTTCAGAGCACCAGATGAAGAAACCAAGGCTTATTTCCCTTGAGTTTGGATTTGCATGATTAGTTCTCTGTATGTTACCCTGAAAATGGACATCAAGTATCAAGAGACAATTGCTTTCAAAAATTCTCTTTGCTTCCCTGCCTCTGAAGCACCTTTCCCTGCAGGCAGCATCGTGTTTCAACAAACTCGCTGCTTTGGTAACACAGTAGGCACAGATGTCCCCACGCAGATACTGTCAGTGATCATGAACAGTCATTTTATATTTTGTACAGGAAGGCCAGATACAGCTCAGGATGCTGAAAAGTGTTGTTGATGAACAATGTCCACCATCAGAGCTAGTAGCTGAAAAGCTTCTGATTCCTCTTGTAGCTAACAGAACAGGGAATCTCAAATTTCTGAAGTTCAGCTCTTCCTGCTAATAACCCCTCCATGTCAATGAGGAACACAGCATAATTTGTAGTAGCTGTTTGGTTCTACAGCTTCACTGTAGAACAGCTGAAAAGGAACAAGGCAGCTATGTCTGCTATGACAGCAATACCCACCTTGGTCACTCATTTATCCCTTCTGCAAGCACCTCTCCAGCTGCTTGTATGCACTCTTCCTCAGCGGATCCTTCCTCCTGGAAAGTGCTGAAGATCCTACTGGTGAGTTGTCTTTCAAACCTGCCTTCCAGAAACACAGTGCTGGGGCCCTATCCCAGCGAGGGTTTCCTGCCCGCAGTCTTCCCTTTTAATCTGCACCACTGGAAATACTGCCTGATGGAACCACGGGAATTTCAGTGCCATTCCCAGTGCATCATCCATCATTTTGCTATCAGTCAATTTAGTATAGTCACATTCTTGCCTTGCTAAAAGCAGGTGATATAGAAGCTTGTGAGCTTCTATTCATGGTACTGATACAAGCATTCACACACTTGCTGGGAGGAGTCACTCAAGCTGAACTGGACAGTTCAAGTCCTGGTAACAAAAAAGGCAGGCGTCAGTGCAGACCGGTCACCGATATCAGTGTCCAGCATCCAAGGAGGCTCACAGTGCCCTCATTTAAATCAACCTTGATTAAAACTAGCACAGACAGCTTTTTTGTGCTGCAGTCAGACCTCCCATCTTAGCAGAGACATGCTTGAAGACTCCTGCATTTTAGAGTGCAACTCTACTTCTGCAGAATTAAAAGTTAACAGTGAATAAAAATAACAGTTATATATAATGAGTGATCCCGATTACTCAATTAACCAGCAGGAAAAAAAAGAGTGGAGATCTGAAAGAGCACCCCGGGTATCAGCGTGAAGCTTCAGCTGATGTAAACTGATCCACCCCTCTCTTGAGAACACATAGAATTTTTAATGTTATGTTGTTTGTAGTTCATATTTAGGAAGAAGGGAAGATGAGGTTCATATGATTTCAGTGTTATGAATGAGTGTCAAAAGGCAAGACTGCTGGCCAGATCTTCAGCCAGCATGCTCAGTAATGCCAAACACAGACGTTTAGAGCTCGAGCCAGATCTCCAGAATGTCTGAATTATTTTTAATCAATCTGCATTTCTTTCTCTTTTACTTCTGGTTTCTGAGCTGCAGGTTATGCTCAGAGTACATTCTCAAGCTTTTTCTGAAATTATGAAAGCTGGAACCTTAATTTCAAATATATTAAATTAAAAAATGTGTTGCTTAATCATCCGCAAAACGATTATTTATAACAGCATCAGACACTGTGAGACTCCAGACTGTTACTGCTGGTGTCCTAAAACTGGTATCAATAAAGATGAACCAGCTTCACCTGAAGACTAGTTTAGGGTCTCGTCCTGTTTTTACGGCAATAATCGAGCTTCTGAAAAATCACCATGTTTAGCTATATTTGATTCTTTCTGCCTGTCAGTGTTGTTTGAAATTACTGGCTGTCATCCTTGATGCTTTCTGATCCAAAGAAGGTGCAGTAAGGGAGTAGCAGGCCTCAAGAAAACTTCAGCGGAATACCTTTATAAGAATTAAACTGTAAACAGCAGAGTCTGTGTTAACATTAAAACTACTTTTCTGCCATTTCCTTTGGAGGCTCAAACACTGTGTGGGTCAGAAGAAACTCCTGGTCACATCTGGACTGGGTGTGATGATTGTGGCTATGTCTAGCCATTGTTGGATTCATTATCCTGATGTATTATTTAGAAGACACTGTTTATACCAATGGCCAGATAAAAGGAAAGTTAGTTTTGCAAAAGTGACATACTGAATTTTCTTCAGAAGTTTTGAGTTTTGGCTCTGATCTGCCTTGGCTGAAAACAACAGGCAATTTGTCACTGACATCAATGGCACTGACATCAATGGCATTAGTATTAGCTCTTTTAGGCTATGATGTTTCTTGCTACATTAAACATTTGCCATTGATGTAGTCCTATATTTAAGGTGATAGATTGGAACTTGGTGCCTGAGAGATCACTTCATCCTGCTAGGCTGTGATTACACAGGAGGGGCCTGACAGTAGCCTGCTTTCCTTGGAAAGCCTTTACTGTGTTCTGCTGTTAAATACTGTTAAATGTTCTCTGTTAAATCCTGTGTATTTATAATGGCATCAGATGCTGCTGCGAATCACTGAGGGAGCAGATGGCAAGGAATTCAAGTACCTAACTCCCTTTGATGCCCCTCACAGTGAAGCATCCAAATATCTTCACAGATTTGAGCCAAAGAGTTGTGCCAGAATCTTTAACCTCAAAGGAATCTTTAACCTCAGACATTGCAGCAACTTGCTGATTGTGGACAGTCCTCCTTTCAGTCTCCCAGACCCCACATGTTGTTTGTGCTTATTGCTCTGGACTGTGTTAGACTCCCAAAGGGACAGAGCAACATCACTAATTTATACTAATTACTCTAAAAATAACCAAAAAGCTGTGCAAAAGTATCAGGGAGGAGGCGATGGAAAAGCACAACTATTCTATCTGCTCTTCCAATCCTGCAAACATACCAGATCAAAGTGAAAATCTCCTTTTTAATGAAAAATGGTGACATAACTCTGTAAGTACCCTGAAAGATGTCAAAATTTCCCACTCTCTGTAGTGATGACATCTCACACAGGAGAAGTAAAGCTATTCAGGTACTTTCGGAAAAGAAGTGATGACTTATTACTGTGATTATGGTTATTATTTAAGTGAGTGTCTAGAACATCTGTTCCAGGAGTTGGAGATTGATGTACAATTGAATGTCACTGTTAAGGTGGATTTTATGTATTAGATTAAAATAAATATTCAAGGTAGGGAAGATATGTAGTGGAAGAAAGTGCTTCCCAAAAGGATGAACTGAGAATAGATTAAAGTCTATGAAAGTGGCCCGGTCAAAAAATATTTTCCAAAAGGGTCTCTTCATCAAATCAGAACAATCCCAGTCTGATAAAATGTCGATAAAGAAAACCAAAGGGGGGCATCTGTGATGGAAAGATGTGCCTGTGTTTGATCAGTGGTTTTTTTTGGCTTTAAGTGAAAGTTACTGGATGAGATTGAACACATTGACCATGCAAGAGCTCATGATAGTCTCTCTTATCCTTAAGACAAGTGAATATACTAGTCTGTCTCTGTTAAGGTATGCAATCTGATTTCAGGCCACTGAAAGTAAAGAAATCCAGACACGATGACACAAGAATAACTATTTACATCAGCAGTTAACCCGCAGGCAGAATTCAGATCAGTTTAAAGTAATTTATATACAGCTCAGCACTGGAAAGTCTTGCATAGGTCTGGACTCTTGTTTGGTTTTGTAATTTGTACATTTGCCTATCTCTTATCTTGTTCCCTTTGCTGCACTTGCTATGTGTAACAGAAACAGTGTCCATAAATACCCAACAGAAGTCTAACAACACAAAGCTTTCCACTGATAGCAATGGAATAATACCTTATTGGCATGGAGCCCTCTTGGAAGGTCTATTTACAGATAATATACCAGAGGCGAATTCTTACACTGCCAACACTAGGACAATTCTGGAGTTTCATGGAGAAGACCCTGATAATGTTTTAATTTTATCACTCAATGTAGTATTGGAGTTACTAGTCCTTTGTCTTGACCCATGGTAGCCAGATCTCAGAAAACTACTTGGCTCTAATGGACTCTCCTTTAGCTGGAAAGATTCCTGGTCACGTGTAACACTTGAGTGCTGTCTTTTACAAATATTCCCCAGAAGAGTCTTTTTCAAATACATTCTTCCTGTGACTGACACGTAACATGACAGTTTTGCATTTTCTTGTGTTATACTAGACACTGCCAGGGAGATCTTTTGTTTCCTATAAATCTCTCTCTTTTCTCTTTGCTTAAAGGTATGATTATACTTCTGGTTTTCTTCAGCAAGAAAGGCCTGACTGTTTTTCAGACCCATACGGTCAAGATAACCTGTCTTCAACTGTTTATTTGGGGACTTAACTGTTTGTTTGAGGAATTCTTAGCATCTTTGATGAGATTAGCAGCAGCAGCTCAACTCTAAACACATCAGTAATCATTGCTAATGAAAGTACCCATATCATCACCTTGTTCATATCTCCAGGTAAGGCTTCAATTCACATTACAGAAAACAGATACTAATTTATGTAAAATCTGCAGCTGTAGACTTGAACAGATGTCTCAATGGCTGTTAGCAATCTCAAATTGGAGTTACTTTGTTTTAGATCCTGATTCTGATTTAGACCAGTCTTTAGTTGCTGAAAGAATTTCTGCAGAACTGTGTTAGTTTCTATCTAACCCTGTTAGCTGCATTCTGTACGGGCAAGATTTTCTAAAAAGGCTATAGATATTTTGTGTGACCAACATTAGACACCATGAGAGGGGTATGAACTTATGGACTCCATGTGATTGTGTCTTCAGCCAGGCACCCAGAATTTCTAGTCATTTTTAGAATTTGGCTTGAGTGATTTCATTAAAAGGCAGCAATTCATGTCAGAAAACTATTTGATAAAAAGCTAATTGTCTCTGAGCTATGTATCTAATGCATTTTGAAAGCTTTTGACTTAATGTATTTTAGTTTATCTGCAGCTACTTGAGTGATGTAAGAGGGAACAGCTTGTTTCCTTTGGAATGGAGATACTATTTGTGAAATAGCCTTTCCAGGAGTGAGTCACTGATGAAAGGAGGAAGTCCATTTAATATGCTCCCATAAAAACTCCAAAGAGAAAATAGAGTTTTCAGCTTGTCTGAAACAAAACTGAGTGTTGACAAAGTCTGGCAGCATTAAATATGGGATCTTCAGCTGCCACATGAAATAAACTCTTTCCTTTTGTTCTGATTTTGATAGCACTCAAAGCAAAAGATGATATCTGGATTGTCAAAGGTTTAGCATCTCAAATTGCTAAGCGAAACTCAGTCCTTGATAGAAACAAGTACAGTATGAAGTACTTGATCCAGTCACATGTAATTAAGTCTGAAGCAGAGCCATCTCCACGGTAGTAGGGGACCTGGCAGTAGAGAGTGCACAGATTGCAAGTACAGGGAGTGGGACATCAGGTGCCTACCCAGAACAGTTCTTTCCTGAGCATGGCCTGGTCTGGCTGTGAGTCTGAGGTGCAGCCAGACACCACTTCTGCTGGTGCACATCAAATGCATGCATGCACAGGCACAGAAAGGACCTCCTGTGAGGCACCTTTCACCCCAGCGAGCTTAGATGACAAGTCCTGCATGCCCATGCTGGAGGATAGTGCTGCTGTGAGAACACATGAAATCTATGGGCCAAGTTCAGCCCTGGAATTCATCTCCACTGAATTCATTTGGTGGTTGTCTGATCAGCACTGTTGGGATCAGTCCTGTTGGGATTTGCTGACTTCAACTAATAATTGTCATGATAGGTTTATTCTAACTATAGTCAAGGTCAGAGGCTTCATCTAGGACCCTTCTTATTACACATGAACCCTTATTAGACCCTTCTTAATACACATGAACCCTTAATAGACCCTTCTTATTACACATGAACCCTTATTAGACCCTTCTTATTAGAGCCTTTGTTTTATAGACTGTACATCTGAAGTCATGAAACCATTGAGAAAAAAGACCACCTCTTAGTTCTTAACTGTTGAGTCCTGATTGACTCATGACAGCTTCCATTCAGCAGAACATAACTTTTTTATCTTTCCTTCTAGGCCTTTTCAGCATGTTCTGCCAGATTCAGGCCTGCCGTCCAGTGGATGTATTTTCTGCACTTTGATCTGACTTAAATTTTCTGTAAGAAAAAGCATTACTGAAAACTACCAACCAAAATCACACAGTGCTACTGGAAAAGCTGGACAGTTTTCAAGGAGATAATTTAAGTCTAGTAGGCCTTTGCTCTGCTCCTCTGAACAAAAGATTTTGTGGTAACAAATGTATTAGAAACAAATGCAGGAACTGGAAAGAAAGGAGGTTTTTCAGCTATAAGCTAATTTCCAGGAAGAAAACAGATGCAAAAGAGCTTGGACAAAGAGAAGGAACAGGACTACTATTGTGTTTCCAGTTTGAAATCAATCATGACTTTTTTGGCCGTGGTGCTTAGAAGAGGAACATTTTCTCAGTAAACAGTATCTTTGTCTTTTTCACACTCACTCAGTTGTGAATGGCATATCCCATCTCACCAGATTTTGCTGGTAGATGGGGTAGGACAGGCTTTTGTTACTACTATTAGCCTACAGGCTACATTGGGACTCTCTGACCCCTGCCGTTGTTGAAGAAGCATCCCCAGATGACACTTTATTTGAAACAAATGGAATGTTTTAGCCTTTTGCAAAAGAACTCACCTAAAAAAGGATTATACAGGACTCAGTTTCTGTCTATGATTTCTCTTGCCACCACAGTGGATGTCACGAAAAAGACAATGGAGCAGTTCTGCTGGTGGAGATCTAAAACAGACCTGGCCCCCCAGCCACTGTAAATGGGAGCACGAGGGAGCAGGGTGTACAGCTGGGAGGGTAGCTGCCCTTGCAGTACAGCTGCTACGCTGTGCTGAATGGTTCAGTGGGGTGGACTTAACCCTTGCCTTGCACCCACCTTCCAGTCCCCCAGCAATGTGTAATGGAAAGCACGAAGCTGTGATCATATCCTGGAGGGGGATAAGGGGACTTCTCACCCCACCCTATTGCTTTGCATCATGGGAACATAAGTATGGCCATAGTAATGGCAACCTTAAGCTCATGTTCTAATGATTGGTTTGCTCGTAGGAAAACAGAAGTTCTTTATGATCTCAATAAGGAAAAGGGTAAAAGCAAAATTTCCCTTAAACCTTTGAATTAGAACCATAACAGAGGAATAAGGGGGGAAAAAGCTTTTAATTTGTTTTTCTTTATAATATATGAAACCCAAATTTTGCAGGAATTCTCTTGAGTGGAAGAGGAGATACTTTTCTTTTTTTTTACATAAAATAATTAACCTTTCTCTTTTCTGTATCAACAGGCTTTTCCATAGGCAACTACTGGAATCAGGAACTCATAAAAGATTGGAAACTGATTGGAAGGTAAGGAAAAGAACATGGAGATATGATATGTCTCAAAGAGAAATTCTTCAGTGGAAGACCACCAACCTCCCATAGAGAAATAAAGAGAAAAATATCTGTTTACAATGATAGGGTACCTTTATATTCTTCTAGCAGCAGAGAGTTTATACTCCCTAGCATTGGGAAGGTAGGAGGAAAAACAAGATAAACTGGAAAGCTGAGTTTACACTGTTAGGGGAGAACACCAGGAAAGAAGCCCTATTTTTCTGATGGTCAGAAAATAGCAGACATATGCTTTCTGCACTCTTTTTGGCAAGATCTCTCAGCTGAAGTGCTGAGTAACCAGAACGATATTTTCCATTTCTTTGAGAGCACTTCTGTTCACACCTTTACCATAAAAATGCTGTTCTTGGAAATGTAGATCACTCCCAGCCATGCACACTCCCAGTCAGTGTCTTCTTTTATGATATTCCTACAGCACAACATAAAGCTGGAGGTTTAACAGACGACTCAGTTTCAAATCCAAAGACAATCACATCCAAAGTTTGACTTCAGTGACTTTGATTTGCACCCCTCAAGATTTTTTGCCAGAAATATTTCATGTGCAAAACAAGGAGCTACAGTGGAACAGTGATCTCTACTGAGAACTTTCTGCTGCCATCAGTAGCAAACCTGTTAATGATACAGGAACTGACATGGATATCTCTCCATCAGCTCTGTGTTTTCTGGTCTGTTATTTATCATCATCTTATGCAAAATGCCAGACCAATAGACCTGACTTTCCAATCCTGGTCTTTGCTAATAACACCTTTCCTGTTTCAACTTATTTCTAACTTACACTGCCACCTTGCATGTACTGTCCACCAGCAGTACAAGCCTCAATTGCTTGTTTGTCCACTTCTCTGAGCAGTGTCTTAGCAAGAACCTTAGGGTATTGTGACTCCTGTCTCCCACTGAAATTGCTCCTGTTGGGTACACAGATGTGAAACAGTCTGCGAACTTTTATAGCTCAGTGTTCAGTCAGAACATGACTGAATACTTGCCCCTGGCCACTTGCCAGGCCACTGTACACTGATCCTGACAGCATTTTAGGCTTTAAATTCTTTCCCAACAATATTTTATGACTTTTTCTCTTCCTTTTTTTTTTCCCAAGACCTATTTTGCTGGGGTTACTCGTGTTTATTGTATATATGTCTTTTTAAAGGAAAGTAAACTAATGAAAAACTGTCTCACGTAGCTGGGGTCACTATTAAACATACCTTAATCCATCTGATTTCTTTGTACACTTGTAACACCAGTTGTTGGATATGTCTTTAAAATAGATCATAAGTTTTCGGGGACTGGCCTATATTGTGGGAGAATGTAAACAAATGAGTTCAAGAAAAGATATAATATGACTAGCAATCTTTTACTTATTTAAATTGTTGCTTGCTGCAATCTAGAAACAAGGTTAAATCACGTACATCACAACAATTGTGAGCCAGACAGGGCTAGCAGCAGCAAATCTATTGCATTGAAAACACCCTCTTTTTAAGGTAAAAAATGCTGACCACTTTGCTATATGAGAAAGTTTACCTCCACTAGGTCTTTCCTTTGTATACAGTGACAGAAGCAGTTCATCAGAAATGACAACTGCTCTCTAGCCAGGTGAAAAACTGGTATCTTAATTGTTGTGCCAAAAAGAGATTATAGTGAACAAAGCTAGCTCCAAGCCACAAAACTGAGGATGCCAAGACCAAGGACACAAAGTCCTTTCCCCCACGGTTCCTCTGTAATGCAGTGTACTGCACACAGAGATACAAATTCTTATGTTCTGGACAGCAGGTAGCTCATTTCTTTATTGATTTTTTTCCCAATCTCAAGCCCTTTCAGAGTCTACTAAAACATACAATAGGATAGTACTGTACAAAAAGTAAAGAGTATAAAAATTAGTATAGCCCTTCTGCTAATAATGTTCCCTGTCTGGGTTAAGGAAACTGTCTCGGCTTGTGACAGTGCCCCTCCTTCCTCCCCCGCTTGTAAGGAACTACAGACACTTGTGCCTTCTCTCTGCAGGGGGAGAATTTCATCTCTCAATGACAAATGCCTCCTCAGAAAAAAATGTTCTGTTCCTTAAATTTCCTGTGTATTAAATTTGACCTGGTAAAGGATGGTTATAAATGAAGGTAGTGAGCCTGAAGTTTTAGAAAATGAGTGGCAGGAGCTAGCTGATTTTCCAGACAAATACTTTTTCTAGTGCAAGTATACAATGAAAATATAAGAATTTGATGTCCAGAGTTCCAAGTGGTCACACTGAAATGCTACTTCCTAAACACCTGTTTGTGAGCATTTAATGTGCAACAATTGAATTTACCCTGAGAATGAACAGTATTTGCCATCTGAAACGAAACTCATAAAAGAGCAAGATTATATCAACTGCTACCTTTTTCCTAAAACAAAAAAATATTATTTTAATTTGGAGGTTGTATGTTTTGGGTTTTTTTAAGCCTTAGAAGTCTAATGACAAGAGCAGTAAACAATGACTCCAGTTAGCACAAGCCCAGATGTAGCGCTGGCTTCCTTGATTCAATAACACTCTCTCTCCTGCTTTCCGAATAAGACCGGGGCCACAAATACACTGCAAACATTGGCTTGGAAACCAGAGACCAGCTAGGATTCCTCATTGTATTACCAAGCCAGTTGTTTAACTTCTCTACCCCAGTTTCCGCTCTTGGAAATGGGCTGTAATAGCATCAGTGTTATGTGTGTTGAACTGCAGGTCAGACAATCAGCTGCTCTGTATTAATTTGGCTCCGCTAAATGTAATGGAGCCAAAATAGTTTGCAACAACCAACGATGTGTTTCTAGTCACTTATTCTGCTATACCTCAGGGCTAAGCATTTGCTTACTTTTCTATGCACTTCTCTTTTTATCCATAATGGAGGACACCTACCTTGAGTACCAACCTCAATATACCACTTATGCCCTTACGTATCGCTTATGCACTTTTATCACTTAGCAAAGATTTGGGTGACAGAAGAAGTCTTTGGGAAGAGTTTTCTCGAGGACATAGCTTAGAGAGCCTCCCATCCCAGCAAGGATACCTGCACCTGCGCACAAAAGTGAAGTAGGAAAGACTTGGAAAATCTGGGCTGTTTTGCAAGGCCCTTGCTATTGTATTGCTGTCAGGGACTGACCTGAGCAACGTGCTCAGCATCAGGTGGGATGCTCACAGATTAATACAGTGCTGTAGACGGTGTCTCTGCTGTTGTCACCAATAAAATATCTATGTAAATCTTAGCTGGATTCAGGACTGCTAACACTTAAACAGATGCCAGGATCTCAGTCCTGGCCAGCAGAGGCCACTAAGAGATTATAGGAAGAGCTGTTGCACAAGGCCCCGTGGGCCTTGTTGTTCAGCATGCTCACTGCCAGAGAGATAGCATCTGGGCTGTGGATTAGGACTTTTACTAAAAAGAAGGAATCTTCTGAGGATTTTCAAAATTTCCAAGATTTTAAAAATAATCTTGGGATGAATATTGCTTTTGCCGCTGGTCTGCACTCTGAATGGGCTGGTACTTGCCAGCAATAGGCTGGAGCAGGTGCAGAAGGAAAACTCTGTATAAAAAGAGATGCAGGATACTCTTCTACTTGTGCACAGTGCTAGGGAGGACTTTGTAACTACACCGTGCAGTTTGGTACAGTTAGCCAAAGACCCACTGTCAGCATGCTTGTGTCAGGGTTTAATGGTCAAGCTGAGATGTCGCCTATCATGCCTTTTGGATGGACAGTGGTAAAAGCTCAGGTGCAGCCCACGGGGCCCAGCTGTCTGTGTCACAGCGATGCAGTGAAGTGGCTGAGGTGGGCTTTGAATCTGCTGATTTCATGTTCCTCTTGATGGGGATTTTGTGTTTGTGAGCGGCAGTGTTAGCTTACTCCAAAGTTGTCTCCTTTCCTCAAGTTTTTCTCATCCTTTTGGGTTTTATAAAACCCACCTAATACCATTACGCCTTTCCCCAGTCCAAACAAGTCATCGTTCTGTGCCTAACCTCATTCAGTTCTAGGGTACACATTGCTGCGAAGGGAGAAGCATTGGGTAAAGGAAGACAGTTTTGGCTTAGCAACCTACTTCCACAGTACTGTGCAATTCCTTTAAGTCTTGAGTTTGGTTGTGTGCTGCAGCTGCTCGTGATAAGCTAAGAAAAGTCATCTGAAAATTCACCCAATGCACATCTTCAAGTGCAAAACTTTGGCATAGTTCTGGCTGCTCAAGGAGGTTTCAGGATGCTATTGGATTCAGCACTGATTCTGCTGTGAACAGGCTTTTCACCGACCTTTCTGGAGCTTTGAAGACAGCACTTCCCCAGATTCAGGTCTTCATTTTAGAGCATCAGCTCTTTGCTGAAAGCACACCCTGAAAACAGGTGGTAGGAGCTCTTGAGAGGGAGCTCTTCAGTCAGGCTGTATACATTTTCCTTTCTCAAAGAAAAGGCTAAGCATGCTAAGCAGAAACTCAGTAGGTGCTGGGAGGCACAGCCTCGCAGAGAGGCAAGATACTGTCATTGCTCCTTGGCAATAAGTTGGCTCGAGGAAAGTGGCTTCTGACTGACTGAATTCCCAGCCCTCTGCCAGCCTGGCTGTGCCATTGCAAACTGTGCCTGTGCTGTCTTTGGCAGCCCACGCTCCAAGTGGGAGACGGCAGGCAGGTGTTCCTGTGTCAGGATCCATTACAATGAAGGGATGTCTGAGCAGGCAAAAATGCAAACAGCATTCCTCACAGTTTCACATGTGTTGCTCTTGTTGTTACTCTGTAGGTTCTCAGTTTGATCTGTGTGCCATGCCATGTCAAATACAGACCAGAGGCATGAAGAGTGCTCAGGCAAGTCTGCATTTTAAATGGACTTTATTAAAGGTGCAGTTATGACTGAGCCCTGCAGCAGAAAGAAAGGAGCAGAAAGTGTCAGTTTTTACATCCCTCCTTTCCTTCTGGGGAGAGAAAGCGTAGCAAATGATGTACCCATTACTTCTCCAAAGCCTGGGTGTAAAAAAAGTAGCTTCATAGGGATGGTGTTATTAGGTAAAGCAGGTACAGTTTATCAAGAAACTCTTTTGTTTTGTGACAGTTCAAATGGAAAGTGTCAAGTAAACAAGATGTAGCCCTCCAACAAACTTAACCAAGAAAGTTTCTCCTTCTTGTTTTCACCATTGATGGGGAGGACCAGCTGGGACAGCAGTCCTGTAGTTCATGAGTTATCTTCCTCCACTGCTTGACACTTTTAACGTGTTTCACAAAGGTTGAGCACTCGAGTTCCTTAAAGGAGAGGTTTCTGTGAGCTCAGTCAAGTCCTTTAAGCACTTGAAATACAGCAAGATGTACGTTGTACAGATTACAGACTAAGCTATTAATTATTAATAAGCTTGTTCTGGAACTTCATCATGCACTTGAAAGGCAATTTTTACAGCCTAATGTGTGTCAGTAGCCTGTACCAGTATGCGCTTTCACTCAGCAAAGTAGAAAAGGATTTAAAAGGATGTGGAGACAATTTTTTTCCTGGCGTTTTCTTGCTTGCCTTTCACTAACTGACATTACAAAAGCTATAAAATATTTTATCCTCCAAGAAATGTGTTGTGCTATTTTTAGACTGAAGATATTGTATCTTGTGCTTACAGATCCTGTTGCAGATACAATTGTTCAAACAGAAAAACTGAATAAATTCATGTTATAACAATGGCAAAATTTAAAACAAACAGATTTAATGTGCTGTGCTTCTGAGATTAAAATGTATAGTACAATAAGAGAAGTTGTACTCGGCAAAGACTTTTAAAAATAAACTGAAGTTCCCCTGGCTCATTTCAGTTCTCTGCTGATTCTGTTATGCAGTCTAATTTCAGCAAGATTTGACTTTTCAGGTAAGAAATTATTTTTCCTCAATCCAGATTCCAAATTACCTACCAAATCTAGTCTGTATACTAACATCAATGACGGGATGCAAAGCCACCTTGTGGCAGCATCCAGGGATCAATCCTAGGTGGACAGGTTACAACTACACAGGTAATCTCTGCTCTTGCTCTATTTTCTGTAGCCTGCCTTCCTGATTTTTTTACACCAACTGCTGACGGGTCAGTGCAGGCTCCAAGATGACACAAAGGTGTGCTAATGTGTCTTGTGAGAAAAGCTGAGTCGTCCCTAGAGCCAGGAAAGTGACACCTCCAACTCACAGCCATCTCCGGAAGCACTGGAAAATGCTGTCCTCACTGTAAGGGAAGTTAATTTTTTTTCTCCCTCTTTTACCATCATAGATTGCACTTTGTATTCTTTCACTTTCTTGTGCTTCATCTGTGCAGTTATATAATTTGTGTATACAAAACACAGCTTTTCTCAGTGCTCTGCTAACCCAGATGTCCACTGTGACTTGCAGTGTCAGAGCAATGTGGGATTTGCTGGCGGGAAGGGCAAGGCTGGGCAAGGGGCACCGGGCCACACGACCCTTTTACCTGCTGTGGTCGACACTGCATCCTACTGCACTGCCCTCACATTAATGGCCCCACTATAGAAAGAACAAGTGGATGTGTGAAATAAATTGCTGGTTTGTTATATTGCCAAAAGTACCAGCTTCAGTGCCTCTCTTTAGTGCCCGTTGTACAAAAGCAGTGAGAAGCCATGAACCAGGCAGGCACAAGGCACAGTATGGGGGAGCGAGCACAGTGAAGCAGAGCCTTTAAAAGCAAGGGTCATTTCCTCCCAGCTCGGCTTTGCACATATTCCCAACTAAAGCCCTGGTCTTGCAGTCTCCCGCATGTGATTATTTTTCACTGAAAAGAAATTCCATTAGCTTTGCCAGTCCAGACCAGGTTTATAGATAATACCAGTTAGTCCTAGATTAGGCATGGTTTAGCTAGTCAGTATCCCGCAGCTAGGCTTGAGGTTGGTATTGTTTTATGCCAATGGAATGATTCCCAAAACAGGACATACATTCATAATTATTTTCATGACCAAATTACACATCTCCAGCCAGAATAATACACCTGACTGAACAATGTAACACAGGTTCATCTTAGCTGTCCAGCTCATATTTAATTTCTGGACAGAACTGGGCAGAATGGAGAAGCCACAGCTTTTCCCTGGGGAAATGCACTCCAGAGTCGGTGGGAGTGTCTGCTTGAGAACAGACAGTACGAGTAGATACAAGGGGTTTTGCCCTATGATAGGCAGAGTCTGGATATGGCTTTGCTTGACACGGATGGAGAGTATGAACCCAGAGGAAACTAAACAATAACTCCTTGTCAAGATGCCCAAAAGGGGCAACTACTTTAATCAGGTCTTGACACAGAAGTCATTCTGTTAACACAAGGAGTAAGGTTTTATCCTTACATAAGTGTTTTCTATTTTGCTGTGGATGCACAGAGAAAAGACATAGTGCACCTCTAATATTTGCTAGCATCAATGAGGGAATTTCACTCTGGTCACAAACCTGAAGCCACAAGAAAGTTAGAAAGTCATCTTCAGTAAGCCCTTTGATATCTCATTTGTATGTGCTTAAATGGATATTTCAGATTAATTCCTTTGCATATTCTCTATAGTTAAAAGAAAAAGCGTTGGCCGTGGTTTTTCATAACTCCCTACCTTTAAAGTGGGTTGCCTTAGTTACCATGGCCAGCTTGAGAGACAGCAAATTTAGTACTAATACATTTTCAAAGCCCTGCAGTTTCTGTAAAATCTCTGTGTCATAATCAGCTACAACATATGCTTTTATCCTAGTGTTAATAAGCTACAGTGGTGATGTCTAGTCAAGCTAAATCAGAGGTGAAGATTGTCACAGGCCAGAACAATAGCCTTGGGTCATTACCTTAGTGACTATCCTGTGTATATTGTGAGAAACAGGTTATGGAATTTCCCTGTAATTAAAAATAAGATTGGCTTCAAGTGGCTCATATATTTGGTGCTTGAAAGCAGTCTGCTGCAGTCAAGATCATACTTTACCCAGTAGGAAATTGATAGGTCTTAAGTTGTCCTCTTGATTGGTGATTCAGTATTTCCTCTGACATTTAAGAAAACCACAGGAAACAATTATTCTTTAAAGGGTAACTACTATCCATCATAAACAGAATTAACAGAGATCTCAAAGGCTATTAATTTACCTTGTTCTCATGAGCACAGTACTTGGTTTGAGAACAGCTCTCTGTGTAACCTGTTGTGATAAAAGCAATTTTTCACCTCTACTTCTCTTTTTCTTTTGTTCAAGTAGTATGAGCTAAAGTTTAAAGAAATTTTATATTATTTGTGTAATCGTTTAAACTTCCTAAAACCTCTTTCGATCTGGAAAGGAACTGTCTCTTCGCAAGGTAAAGTGCTGGCAGCAAAGGAACAAGCAGTGCCCAAGAGAGTGGGCTATTTCTGAGCTCAGGGTCTTGGGGGACAGTGCAGGATGGGACATGGAGTCCTGCTTTAATGAAAGCATGTCCTTCACTAAACAGCAGCTGTGGGCTGTGCTGCAGGACTGACAGTGCTCTGTTCATTTGTACAGAGGGAGCGCTCTTATTATCCTTTAACCTGAACCTAGGTTTTTGTGATCAGCTGAATGAAGAATAAAAAAAACCAAAAAAATTGTAGTTTATTTATGAAACTAGCCAGTGTGTATTTCACTGCAGCCCCACTGTTTTGCCTGCTCAATAAGCTTCCATCTGTTGGTGCTTCTAAACTGCATAGCTCTCTGAGTTTGAGCTAAATGTCTCAAACTCTGTACAGAGTCGTAATTTGAAGGAGGAAAACACTGGATCTACCTTTTATTATAGCTTCTCCTGGTAGCAAAAGCTACCTTCTAAGTCTTCAAATCACTAAAAGAGCCCCCCTTTTTTTCAGAAGCTTCTGTTTTTCTGAAAGGTCAGACTTTGGGGCTGAGATTATCCATGTGAAGTTTCACCCCATGGTTGAAATGTCATACTGAAAATGTTTTACAAAGCTTTAAATGGCAGTGGGGAAAATAAATAACAAGTCAGCCTCAGTCTTTGGTCACAGTTAGAACAAAACCAGGTGTGGTTTTGCATGTAAACATGTCTCCTGATATATGTAATTGTGCAAACTAACCATTGTGTGTTTTTTAATGTATGATATCAAGAGGGCAGATACTCCTTCAGCTGTTAGATCCATCACTTTCTGGTCTTTCTTCACAGCTTTACAAACAGAAATGCCCTCTGGGGTCAGACCATGGGTCCACTTGCTCTTGGTGGCGATAGGAGTTGCTGTTTAGGGAGAGAGCATGAGCCCCGTCGTTTTCTGCAGTCCTTTCCCCTCAACTTCCCCCAGCATCCACAGCTATTGTATCCATGATGTTAGGGAGCAGTTTTATGGGCCTTGTTGTCTGAGAATTTATCTAATCCCTTTTTGGACCCGCCAATACTGTCTGCCTTGCAGCCTCCTCCAAGTTCTAGAGGTTTACTACCCACTGCATAAAGAAGTACTTTCTTATATGTGTTTTATAACGATTTATCTTTGCAACACCCCCAGGAAGAAGAGCATATTCATCCTCATTTG
Source organism: Fulmarus glacialis (assembly GCF_000690835.1). Taxonomy (NCBI): domain Eukaryota; kingdom Metazoa; phylum Chordata; class Aves; order Procellariiformes; family Procellariidae; genus Fulmarus; species Fulmarus glacialis. The sequence goes on along the minus strand of NW_009196684.1, from coordinate 1,050 downwards.
ACAGAAGGGGAAGATTAGGGGGTTTGTTTCCAAAAGTACCTGTTAATAGTAGATTAACTCTCATGCATGAGTTTGTCTAATGTGAGGTATTTGAGGCTTGATTTTTTCAGATGCCTGAACTGATTTCTATCCCAGATCAGTCATGCGCAATAATTAACATACAAATGAGGATCACTTGCGGTACTGTTTGATTTATTGACTGACCCATAATTAAATATCAATCCCATGGCAAAGTGGGGGCCAAACCTAGTTCTCCCCAGTCATGGTCAACTTCCTTTTCTTGGAGGTTTGTGTCTGGCTCATCATTTGTTATCTTGTGCAGCCAATATCAAAAAGGGGCCACAATAAAAGCTGGCATCATTCACCAATGTTCCAGACTTATCCACTGAACAAAGAGTAGCATTTGCCTGATCCAGGGAAAACTGCAGTGGAAAACAGTGTAGAGCTGTACAATTACAGCCTGTCTCTTAAGGCATGTACAGAAACATATAGAACTAATATTGCTGGGTTACTCACAGCACCCCAAAAAGTGTCTTAGGGTTCCCAAATAATGCTGCATTCCCTAAGGCATAATTCTCAGTATTTCAAAATCTGAACCCCCACGATATCCCCATCAAAATCAAAAGAGCAGGAGAAAAAAAGTACTCTTATTCTTCCAAGCAGTGAGTGTCCAGAACCAACAGGTTGTTTCTGCCTCATATCCCTCTGTATCAAGCAGCAAGCAATCACGGTGGGAGTTGGTTAGGTCCACTGAAAGAAATGGACCA